>NC_041336.1:32449885-32522385 GCF_004354835.1 Perca flavescens
TTTCTGTCTCCTGAGATAAAAGTGTTGTTTAGGCTAATGTTAAGAACAGAGAGCAGAGGGGAAGGTGAGACAATGGTGTGACTGTTAATGATGTCCTCTCTTCAACTATGAGCATGCTAAAAGATACATTTAGAGGGGTGGCTTAACAGAGGTTTTTACTATTATGAAGTGTGGATGTTTAGACTTTAGGTTAGATTCGTTTTGATTTTATCATGAATATCACTAACGCTGTTGCTTCAAGGTAAACTTCCACCACACACACACCCAAGTCACACCACAGACACACACACACACACATGATCATAAATGACCTGTAAGAGGAAACGAGACCAGCAGTGAGAAGAGTTTGATATATTTTTAGGAAGGTATCTAACCGAGTCGGATTTTTCCCGCAAAGTCACAGAAGGATTTACGGCAGGTAGACGGCGTTACGGTAACACATTCTGACGGGTCACAGATTTCGGTGTATCACCGGACCAACATGGCATCATGACTTTGCGTAAACATACACGCAACTTTCCTAAAGCCAAACGGCGTGTTATCTGTACGCATGTTGAGCTACCCACGTGTATGTCTACGCTGTATACAGCAGACGTAAACATCACGTGGTGTGTATGTTTACACACCTGCGTACTATTGCGAGAACAATGTCACACGCATGTAGAAAAAAGAAAAAAGAAAAAAAAGGTTGGGTTGGGTTTAGGAAAAGAACATTGGGAAAGGCTTTAGTAAAAACAAAAACAAAAAAAGACGACAAAAACAGGACGGTGACATACATGGTTAGCAAAACAACAAACGGTTGGGTTTAGGAAAGAAACTTTAGGGAAGGCTTAACCCTTTTTGACGCTTTGACGTTTGTTTTTGCTTTTTCCAACGTTTTAAATTGTAAAATGTTTCTTCTTTACATTTTCGGCGCTTATTTCTACATCCCATATTTTCTGATACAACACAAAAATTGAAAATGGGTCAATTTGACCCTAAGTTTAAAAAGAAAAAGAAAAAAACTAAACGGTCGGTAAACGCCACACGCGGGACGCGATCCCGGCTCTCCTGGGGGAAAGCCCCGTGTTTTACCCATCCGCGGACTTCCTCCCTTTCATACTACTCGCTACGGAGAAATTTCACACGTAATGGAGGTCAGTGGAGGTCAATGGAGGCCAAACGGCGTTGATAAACACGCTGAAAAGTGATTATGCGTCTTGATAACACGCCAAAAATGGCCTACGAGCTGGCGTGTCATACAGTGATGCTCATAGGTATTCACACCCATGCTAAAGTTGACTAAAAAGAGGAATAAAAAAAATCATCTTTTGAAAATTGATCTTAATGCCTTAATTAAAAAAAAATGAGGAAAAATCTGACCTTTTAAGGACACCAATTGTTTTGTGAATGAATAATGTATTGTCAATAAATAAATGTTCTTTCTTAAAATACAGGGGCCATAATTATACACACCCCTATGTTAAATTCCCATAGAGGAAGGCAGATTTTTATTTTTTAAAGGCCAGTTATTTCATGGATCCAGGATACTATGCATCCTGATAAAGTTCCCTTGGCCTTTGGGATTAAAATAGCCCCCCCACATCATCACATGCCCTTCACCATACCTAGACATTGGCATGGTTTTATCTCAGTTAGCCTAATAGCTAATTGAGATAAGATCCATATCAATGCAAATCAAACCAGCTATTAGGCTAACTGAACTAAAACCATGCCAATCTCTAGGTAAGGTGAATGGTATGTGATGATGTGGGGAATGGCTATTTAAAGGCCAAGGGAACTTTATGAGGATGCATAGTATCAACCTAACTAACCGGAAAAGCCTGTGTTAGAGAACATCCAGCCCGGTACGAGGTAGCGGGAGATTTCTTAGATGAAAAGAAATGGTGATGAATAAAGGGATGTTGTGTACACTGAGAGGTTAGTGGTTCCAGTCAGCAGCAGGGAACTTGTCACATTGATTGAAGGTGCAGAATAAACAGCCAGCTCTTAGCTGATTGCTAATGCTATTCGAGGCTAATTTCTGTCCGTGAGTGCCCAGCGGCACGCGGGCAGGCTGAGGCCCGAGAGGACGCAAGGTTAGGAGAAGGAGGTCAGGCCGTGATGGAGCGCCACGTCTGACTGGCGCGGTTCAGTGCCCGGGCCCTTCGTCGTGCTGTTACCGTGGCAACCCTCCGCTGCTAATCGGAACGTTAGTGTTTCAATCCATTTGATTGGGGGACGGTTCCTTCTGCCATCGCACTGTGTGATCTGTGTGACGGGAACTCGGCCTCTCTCTGGAGTAGAGCTGGGCAATATATCGATATTATATCGATATCGTGATATGAGACTAGATATCGTCTTAGATTTTGGATATTGTAATATTGTGATATGGCATAAGTGTTGTCTTTTCCTGGTTTTAAAGGCTGCATTACAGTAAAGTGATGTCATTTTCTGAACTTACCAGACTGTTGTAACTGTTGTATTATTTGCCTTTACCCACTTAGACATTATATCCACATTACTGATGATTATTTATCAAAAATCTCATTGAGTAAATATTTTTTGAAAGCACCAATAGTCAACAATAAAAGATATTGAGGTATTTGGTTAAAAAATATCGTGATATTTGATTTTCTCCATATCGCCCAGCCCTACTCTGGAGTTTTTGCGGTAGTCTAGTTGGAACCTGAATGACTTTTAAACCAAAGAAAAAGAAACGTTTTTTGATGATGTCACCCGCCGCGAGTTAGGATCTCAGGTGGCGCACCCGCCAATCCAAAAAGCAACATTAATCTGACCTGGTTAGAGATTAGATCAGTAACACAGCATGGTCTGCCTCAGGAGAACAGCTGGACGGCTGCTCCACACAGAGAGAGATTACTGGTCTGATGCGTCCGCCACTGGGCCAAAGTTAATGGGATTGTCGGAAAATCTGAGTAATCAGATTACTGAGTTGCTGCTGAAAAATAACCTTGGAGAAACAGACACGTGGACTGACCCACACAGGGCTAGCTACCTCTTATCACCAGCACAGCTACAGATACTCTACAGATACCAGCATTCTGCAGGAGGACACACTGCCTGAGGACACACTGCCTGAGGGACACACTGCCTGAGGACACACTGCCTGAGGGACACACTGCCTGAGGGACACACTGCCTGAGGGACACACTGCCTGAGGACACACTGCCTGAGGGACACACTGCCTGAGGACACACTGCCTGAGGACGGCTTAACATTACAGGGGCCCTGACCTCCCTCAGCCCCCTTAGAGCCGCCATTGCTTGTGAGCAGACAGACTGAGACTCTGTTCCTGTCGCAGGCCGGGCCGGTTGCCTGGTTACTGCTCAGTGAGGTGTGTAAGTCCCCCCCCCAACCTCCCAACCCATAACCAAGATAAGAGGAGCTGAAGGATTTCATTTGAACCCTCCACTGTTTGAATCTGGTTTCTCTCTTTAAAGAACGAACGATTAAAACCCCAAAGATAACGACCGACCCGACGCCACGCGCTCACTGGCCAGCTGACGCCTATAGATTATATATATTGTGTATTTATATACAGTATATATTGTGTATTTATATACAGTATGTATTGGATATTGTGTCAATAAGCGCCATCTGTGTGTACGCTAAACATTATCCAGTGCGTCTCATTCCCCTGGCTGTCCCGTGCTGACCAATCAGCAACAGGTTCATCACATGTACTGCTCTCCTCTTTTTCCCTTTCTCAACCAATAGTGTTACAGTATAGGTCCTTAACCCATGTGTTTACTTTGGGCCGTTTACTTTAATTTGTGCCCGTTGTCTAAATGTCTATATCAGAAATATGGGTTTCTTTTTAAACTACCTAATTTGGATTACCCAAAAAAAATAACACAGATGATTCCATACGACGCACTTTGCAAGTACAACATAAGATCGGATCTCTACTTTTGTTGAATTTTGGGTGTTCAGTTACATTTTTTAGCATTTGAAGAAAAAAATAAAATGTTTTAAACAGTCTCCCGACTGAACGTTGACCCTTCTGTGATGATCCTTCCTTTAATATTAGTCTAAATGATTCATAATTTCGGCTTTTTTTAACTCATGAGTTAGGTATAATTTCCTATAAATGAGGTTTATTGACCATGAATTCCAAAAATAAGTAAATAAGTGTAAAACTAGTAATGAGTTGGTGTCGGTGGTGTTTATACAAGGTAGTGAAAAGAAGCGTTAAACGTCAAAAAAGTGACAAAAAACATTGAAAAAAGCCCCGAAAAGTGTCCAAAAAAACCAAAAAGAGACAAAAAACGGCAGAAAAAGTGTTGATTTTCAGTTTTTACCGGGAGGACGACGCATTGGTTGAATGGAAGACAAACACGAGGGTTAAACACATTAGCGTCGAAGTGGAGCCGAGATCCTGAAGGCGGACCGGAGGACGGTGACTGTTTCTTCTCTCCCTCCGTTGCTTTTCTTTCTCTCCTTCTCCGTGAAATGAAGCCGCCTTCGAGTGCACTCGGAAATGCCCGGATCTAGAAACCATCCGTCTGACGGGGAAAGTGTAAAATATCTGATCGCCTTTTTTTGGTCCGCTTAAAGCCTCCAGGGAGCAAGATGAGGATCTGCATCAGTCACTGTTGTTCCTAATTAGTAATACAGGAAATAGTTTCACTCCGACCACTCATCTCTCTGCCTCACACTGCAAACACTTGGCAGAGACACGACAGAGACACGACAGAGACACGACAGAGACACGACAGAGACACGACAGAGACACGACAGAGACACGACAGAGACACAGAGCCTGTCCAGACAGCTTCCTGGGACAGAGTCAGAGTTCTAAACCTGCAGAGTGAAGCTGAAACAACTCAACCCAGCTGGAAGGGTTCATTAAACAGCTTTACTGTCAACATTTATCATCTGTGTGTGTGTGTGTGTGTGTGTGTGTGTGTGTGTGTGTGTGTGTGTGTGTGTGTGTGTGACCCACTTTGTGCCTCAGCAGAGAGGTATGACAGCGTGACTCTAAACGGCGTTTCACGGTCGGAGACGGCGACTGGATGAACAATCTTCCCTCGAGGGCTCGCTAGAGCACAACGTCCTACAACAAGCCCCCCCCGCGCGGCGTCCTCGCCGTTCATGTCAGCCCGCCGTGCTGTCTCTCTGCGGCATGAGCGTGCGTCTGAACGGAGCCGAGAAAAGGGCCCGCGAGCCCGACGCAGGGGTTAACAGAGGCGGATTAGGAGAGGTAGAGTCTGGATGTAATAATATACGCACAAAAGCCTCAACAATGATTGGCTGACAGAACCACACACACACAAACACTGATGCACATCAGATTCCCCCCCGTTCTGTCTCTCAGTCTCTCTCTCTGTCACTCACTTCTGTGTGTGGATCTAGTTTGGACTCTGGCTCCATCTAGTGAGAAACCTCTCCATCCACTCAGCTGCCAGTGTGGTGGAGGCCAGGATTCTGTTACAGGCCGCGTCGGCGTTCCAGCTGCTGTGCACGATTCGAGCTCAGACTAGAGCCTGACTGGAGCTCAGAGCAGAGACGTGTTCGGCATCAGTGTGCGAGAGCAGAACTTCTGAAGACACACTGGAGTTTGGTACGGACGGGGGTACCTTAGAGCTCGACGCTCTAAAGACAGAGGAGGTGGATTTCAGGAAGAACCGTGGACTGTGTACAATATGGACGTGGTCCCGGTGACTTCACCCACAGCTTTGTGACGAGCTAAAATCACCACCTGGGCAGTGCCTGGCGTCAGCTGATCCAAAACTGGCCAAAGAGGCAGTCTCGCCTGAACATCATCAGGACCGGAAAAAACAAATTCAGATCATCCAGACTGCAGCTGGTCTCATCAGCACAGACTCATGTCTAGGGTTGGGTATCGTTTGGGTTTTTTCCCGATACCGGGATGCCTGAACCGGTGCCTGGACTGAAATATATAATATAATTTTAATATATATAATATAAAATATAAAAAAAAGGGAGCACAAAACAACAGTTGGCGACATTAAAGAACGGCTTGCTTATTGCTCAGGCCATATGGTCAAAATGAAATGATTGATTAATAATGTAATAACAATAACTTATAACAATGACTTATTTCACCAGTAAATTGCTGGTAAACGACAAAAACAAGCACCAGATGGGAAAAGGGTATTTTACAATAACTTTGAATGCACCGCAAGGCTGGCGAGATTCAAGTGAACGCACCGTCTTGTGTTGTTTTTCCGCTGCTGTCAGACTGTTACGTCCCGCTGTTGGAATCCTCTACAGCACACGTGTCAAACTCAAGGCCCGCGGGCCAAATCCGACCCCTTGCAGATTTAGATCCGGCCCGTATATCGGTTTGGTTTCACAATACAGTTTCTAGTTGTGTGCCAAACCAAAAACCCAGGAAAGTGTTTTTTAAACTGCAATCAAAGCAGAATTTGGCAGATTTTGATGCCTTTTGTAGGGCTTCATGTCAACAAAAATGTGACAAAGAGCAACAAATTTACAAAAAGGTGACAAATGTCTGAGAAAGCCACAAAAAAGTCGCAACAAAAACAACAAAAACGAGGAAAAAAGCTACCAAAATGTCTTTAAAAAAAGTGACATGCAGTAACAAGAGCACGTGAATAAACTCTACATGTCTAGCCCTTGGTGTGATTCTCTTTTTCCAGTGTGGCCCTCTGGGAAAATGAGTTTGACACCCCTGCTCTACAGGGAACTACAGTCACACTTCACACCGCTTAACGTAAGCTCTCAGCATTTTAACCGTTGGGTTTAATCCAGCTACTGCTTCTGGAAAAAAAGAAAAAGAATCAGGCACCGAAATAATGCACCGAAATTTTCGTTCTTATTCGGTCTTGTTACTACAGTTTACGTCGGAACCGGTGCCTTATTGGCACCGCGTTTAGGTACCCAACCCTACTCATGACCCAGCACATGGACACCACCCACCACATCTTTCAGGATTCTGTACACTCTCTATACTTTATACTGACAACCTTTGCACAGCCTGCGCAAAACTCTGCACATCTAAAGAAACAATGTGTATATATATATATACATATGTACATATATATTATTGTTTTTTTCATATTGTTATTGTAAATCTTTTTCGGTTTTATTTATGTTTGTATACTTGCTTTTTTATCTCCATTATGTAACTGTTGTGCAACCCAACACCGAGGCAGATTCCTTCTATGTGAAAACCTCCTCAGGATCCAGACTCTGATCATTCTGTCAGAACAACCAACACAGCACCTGTGTGGATGTTCAGGACGCTCACTGGACGGTGGAGTATCCGGGACCAGCTGACACATGTCGCCATGTCACCCTGGGGTGGGACTGATAACACGCGGTCCATCCAGCTGGTATACCTTTACGGCCCCTGTAGGCTCCAGCGAGTGTACCCCAGAGCACAGCTAGACCAAACAGTCTCTGATCAGCCGGGCAGACTGGCTCTGGACACCCTCACTTTCAAAGTGGACTCATGAGATGTCGCTTGTGCTTTTTGGAATTTAGAGACAAGCCCAGGCTTGTTCTATCACAAGTCATACCAAAGCAATTAAAGACTGTATGGGATCATGTCTTTCCTTGTGTATGTGTGTGTGTGTGTGTGTGTGTGTGTGTGTGTCTGTGTCTGTGTGTGTGTCTGTGTATGTGCGTGTGTGTGTGTCTCTGTGCATGTGCATGTGCATGTGCGCGTGTGCGTGTGCGTGTGTGTGTGTGTGTGTGTGTGTGTGTGTGTGTGTGAATTACCTCAATAGCCACTGTCCACAGGATGAGCTGGGACTCAGAGTCGGGGAAATAAGCCTTGACTTGTGGAGACATGCCTATCAGCGAACAGTTGGTCACAACAGCGATCACGCTCATGGCCTCAAAGGCAAGCTGGACACAGACAGACAGACAGGGGGGACAGACAGACAGCAGTCAGTGACAGGGACTGGAGCTGGACACCGACTCCTTTGTGTCAAGACAAATGTGATAAATCCATAGAAGCTGCTGAAGCGATGTGTCGGTATGTCACCTGCCAGACTCCGATGTTGGCTGCCGGGTCAGAGAAGGGTCGCTTGAACACCCGGCACATCTTGAAGGCATCAGAGTAAACCTCGGTGACGTTGTTCAGCACCACCAGCACGGCAGCCAGAGGGTAGACGCAGGAGAACAGGCTGACGTAGCCAAAGAGCAGGAACAGCTCCAGGTAGTCATCAAACGTACCCTACACACACACACACACACACACACACACACACACACACACACACACACACACACACACACACACACACACACACACACACACACAGACACACACACAAACACACACCGACAGACACACACACACACACACACACACACACACACACACACACACACACACACACACACACACACACAGACATACACACACACACACACAGACACACACACACAGAGACAGACACACACACACACACACACACACACACACACACACACACACACACATAGACACAGACACACACCGACAGACACACACACACATACACACACACACAGACACACACACATACACACGCACAGACATAGACACAGACACACACACACACACACACACACACACACACACCAACAGACAGACATACACACACAGACACACACACACACACACGCACAGACAAACACACACACACACACACACACACACACACACACACACACACACACACACACACACACACACACACACACACACACACACACACACACACACACACACACACACACACACACACACACACACACACACACACACACTAATGGATAATGGATCATGTGAAGGCTTTAATCTGCATATTAACGGAGCGGGTGCACCTACCAGGTACGTGCTCATGTCGGCCTCCAGCCGGACCTGCTCGGCCAGCGGGAGCTCTCGGTCCTCCAGAGTTCTTGTTCTTCTCTTCTGGACTTTGCGCATCATCTTCTTGTTACGTCTCCTCTGCAGCCAGTAGGGCAGGAAGGCCTCCATGAACTGGTTCAGGATCTGACTGGTGATCAGCAGCGTGGCCAGACTCTGGACACACACAGACACCAGACGGGAGGGGAAGGGAAGGGAGGGAGGAACAACATGTAAGGGAGGAAGGTTTCATAAAAGGCGGAAGATTAAAGAGGGATAGAGAGTTGGAAGAACACACGGAGGGGAAGGTGCAAAGGAAGAAAACAGGAGTAAAATGAGGACAAAAACAAAACGCAAAGGGAAGAAGGAGGAGAAGAAAGCCTGAAGGGTTAAAGGGCGGATGGAGGGAGGGCAGGCCTACCTGTCGGAGCAGCACCATGTCCTGCATGACGAAGGCGATGTAGAACAGCGAGGCGAAACAGTTGAAGAAGTTGAACTGCGGGGGGGGGGAAGAAGACAGCCATGATGAGAGCTGCTCTCTGAGCAATGAAGGAAGAAGATGGTCAACAGAACCGTGTGATTCTTACTCACTACTAATACTTTGAGGACCAGGTGATTCTGATACGAAGACTCCAGCCGGTGGTTTTCTGAAACACAACACAAGCGGGAGCAGTCAGACAACGCAGCGCACACATCTCCTCGAGTCGCTCCTGTCAGAGGCAACGAGGATTTCTCTTCCAGAAAGTCGGAGAAACAGATTTGAATTCAATTCAACATCCGGAAAAAAAAATAAAAAATCTACTGTATGAAGTAGATTTGTAGCTCATAAAATAGGTCGAGCTCTAGACACGTCGGCTCCTACATTTCCTATAATGCATCTTTATAGCGTCGTTCAAGTGGCTGTGTAACTAGTCTGGATCAGCGGAAGGACATTTCCAGGATAATGCCTGACTTCCAGCACGTCTCTCTCCTCCCTCTCTCTCTCTCTGTGTGCCCGCCGTTCTCAAAAATCCCTTCGCTACGGGAAACGACAACAAACCTCGAGCTAACGCTGCACGCTGAAGATGCCGCGTTCTGAAGAAAGTTTGGACGGTGCAACAGGGCAGGCCTGCTTGGTTCATTTGGGGAATGACTGTAAAGATTTAAAAAGAAGATGTTTAGGGCATTTCCTCTCTAACGCCTTACCATGCATACTGAATCCCAGGGTCCGTCCCTGCCCTGCCCTGCCCTGCCACTGCAAGAGTCTCATGCTTATACATTCCTTAGTACATTCATGTGGATTTTTTTATTTAGTATCTTTTTCTTTTATTGTCAATGCTATTCATGTGGATTTGTTATTTTATCATCCTGTTTGTCATGTGTATGTAGCGTGTGATGTCTTGAATTTCCCCTTCTATCTATCTATCTATCTATCTATCTATCTATCTATCTATCTATCTATATCTACCTACCTACCTACCTACCTACCTACCTACCTACCTATCTATCTAACTGGGATGTTTTGGGACAGATTGGTGTGATTGCTGTTGACGAAGTACACACGGAGATACACTGGTAAGAGCCAATGAGGTTTAACCATGTATCAGCTCATTTAAATAGCTCACTTTACCGTATTGTGTCAACAGTTATCTTCATTTAATTTTAGTTTTTTTTTGCGGGGGGGACCAGAGACTATTCAGCAGAGCCACCGTCGAAGTGTCCGGAGCTTAGCACCACCCAAGACCATTGGGATCGGTTTAAAGAAATGCCAACAAGGCAGGGCTGATTTTTCTCTTATCCCAGAATGCATCGGTGATGTAGCCAGACCTTACTCCACAGCGCCGTGGAGATAGAGCTGGACACGAGAGACTACTGTGTAATAACCGCCCATGTCTCCTAAACTCCGCGTCCACAGAAACATGGTGTCTTCAGCCCATTCTGCGCATGCTACCTGAACTGTAGCACGGAGGAGCATCCGACTTTAACTGTCCCTCAGTGTCCCAGGGGTGCAGCTGGGACCGGATGTCTTTTCAAATGACAGAGATGCATATTTTTGACTCGAGTTACTTCAACTGCTGCTCACCCCACTCCGTCAGGAACTCGGCAGCGTATCTGTAGATGAGGTTCATGGCCTCGATGACCACGGCGTAGATGATAGAGGGGATGAAGAGCAGGACTCCTGTCCAGAAGCTGGGCTCCTGGTCGTGGACGGACAGCGCCCATCCCTCCATCTGGAAGTAGATCATCATGACGTAGAGGGACAGGTAGAGGCAGAGCAGGACGAAGGGCAGTGACACCAGGTAGATCCGCAGCAGCCTCTTGGCGTGGGGGTAGAGGGGCTCCTCGCGGCCCGTCACGGGGTTGAACCCGAGGACGCCGTGGAAACCGGGCCGAGGCTCTTCGAAGGCCTTCTTCCTGCTCAGCGTGCCCCAGCGGTAGGCCATCGAGGCGCTGCAGCGCTTCCACAGCTGGTGGAGGAACGTTACTCAGCTTTCACGTGATTGACATTCATTCAACACAGCAGGTATTAACACTCCTCACATGCACATCTGCTGCTCTATCACAACGTGTCAGATCTCTCTCATCGTCTAATTCCACTGCAGGGCACCTACAGGCAGATACAGTCCGTACCTCCAGGATGACAGTGCACCACACCAAGTTGAATGCAGCGAAGACCACGTATTTGTCGTAGTCCTCCCAGTCAAACAGATAGTAAGGCACGCCTATTAGAGCCATGGGCACCAGGGCAAAGGTGAAGTACTCCAGGAAGCCAAAGTACAGGGCCTGGCCCTCCCCATAGTAGTGTCTGATGTCGTCTGCAGAACAAAGGAACATCAACGAGAAGGTGCAAGGCAGTCACAAATATGACGGGAAAATCATTATAAAGTTAAAAAGTCCTTCCCGAAAAATGCGGAGTTTGTTTGTGATTGTTGCAGGCAAAAATCCTTGATTATGCGGCACGTTTTCTTAAAAAATGCGATGGAATATGCGGGATATTTATTCAATTTTATGCAATAAAATTGCGGGAACTTGCAAAAATTGTGGTTTGATGAAAAGGAGAAAAAAGTGACTCCCCCCCCCCCCAACACCCTGCTTTTCAATGTTCACGTCGCGTAATTACATTTTTCAACTTTCTGCTAAGATATATGGGACTTTTTTGCAAGGAAAATGCAGGGATTATGAAATCATGCAAGCACCGCATATTTTGCGGGGAAATCTGTAATTTTTGCGGCGAAAGTGCGCCGTATTTGAATAAAAAAATGCGGCCCCCGCATCAATATGCAGACTTTGGCTGATTATACATTGAATTATGCGATCGCATAATCGCGGAGGGACTGGATAAAAGACAAATCCGGCGCAAAATGAGCCTAGGGGTTAATAACACATGGATTCCGAGCTCGACCGTTCTCTGGGACATGTTTTCATGCTAATCGAATGTGACCAGTTTTATCGCAAACCGCTAATTAGCTTATAACGCTAGTCGTCGGGGCACGGGTAAGGTAAAAAGAAATCTCTATTTCTACACCACTAACAAGACTCAAAATAGCACCACACTTCCACGGTAGCAGAATGAGGGTCCCTACATGTAAACCGAAGCGTCGAGAACTTTGTAAGTGTACAGACAGTTTATCAAAAAAGATAGTTTAGAAAGACAGTACCGTTCACGTATACAGGCGGGCGCCATCTTGGGAAAACAGTCGCGACCGGTCGAACGGCGAACGCCTTGGGAAACCACGGACCGCCGGAGACTTCAAAGTGACAGTTCGGCTCACGTTGCACGGCGTCTGTCGTTCGACTGGTCGCGACGGTTTTCCCCAAGATGTGGACTTGTCCTTTAAGTGAAGAGAATTTAAAAACAAGAGTAACGACGTGTGAACGGTTCCCCTCTAAGCATCAGAACACATATCAACCATGTGCTGACCTCAGACAATGACGGAGAACCGGTGCTTCTTCAGCTTACCCAGAGGCTGAAGGGACAACTTCACCTTCCCGTACCAGGAAAAAGACAGCTGCTTAAGTTCCTCCTTTTCGTGCAGGGGAAACACCTGGACCAGGATGCCCTTGGACTGCAGTCTGCGGACTGACATGGGAACAAGAAAACAGCCCGTTTTCATCCTGTGTGCCCAGCATCCTACAGTACCAGATGTGTACCTGCTTTAGCGATTGAAGTGATGCTGACTGTGCTGCGAGTAGTCGGGGGGTTTGCTCAAAGTTTGAATTCACTGCGAGACGTTTCGCTGACTTTTGAGTGACACCATGAAACCATTTCCTCCCCCCCCCGACTCGTTTGTCTGAACTTACTTGTCCAACCACATGAACATTTTCTCTGCAAGACAATAGCTGGGAGCACAATGCACAGTCTACAGCAATCACTTCCATTGTCTAATACAGAGCCACAGCAAAGCTCCATCACTTCATCTGCCTTTTTCTGAGTGCATCATTTGTCCAAAATGATTACATTCGGCTTTAACACCGTTTGACGAATAAAGGCGCTGAATAGAGGACTCTATCTCTACTGCACGCTCATTGTTTCTTTATCTCGCCTCAGAGTATCTCACTGCATTTGCATATGTATTGCTTCTATAGTGCAGACAGAGAGAGAGAGAGAGAGAGAGAGAGATAGAGAGAGAGAGAGATATGGTAATATTAGGTTCAACACTCACTGATGGACTTCCCGGGGTAGAGCTTGACCTCGGAGTGTCCCGGAACATGAGTCTCCTGCTTGGCCCGTAATGTGTCCAGCAGGTGTTTAATGATGAACTGACACTCAGCCATACTGAGGAAGGAGTCCCCGTCCCCTGGGGGGGGGGGAGACAGCAGAGACATGTTAACAAACTGGCAGCCACGCTGCTGCAGTCCCACTGGCTCAGCTACACTCAGGGTCCAAAATGTGCTCTTTCTTTCGTCCACCGGCCAAATGGCTAGTGAATGTTCAATAGATTACCACTGGGTTTTTTTCAAATCTACCAGCCACTTGCATCATTTTTTTTTTACCAGCATTTGGCTAGTAGATGGTGTTCATTTTGGACCGGGGACCACAATGCAACTCTTTTTCCTCTGAGAGCGCCGTGTGCTGATCAGAAAGCCACCCTCTACTCATCCACCTCCACTGCTCCAGGGTCACACTGGCAGTTCCCTTCGTTAGTGGTCCTAACGCTGGAGCCGCAAATCATTTCATTTCATTTAGTGGGAGCTCATGAATATCACAATTTGGTTTTACTGTATACATATAAATGTTCCTGCATATCTTTCAAACATGGTGTTTAAATCCTATATTAGCAGTGTTTGATGCAGGATGTAAGAATAGCGTAGCTGCTTTAAAGTGCTCACATTATGGTTTTAGGCTTTTCCCCTTTCCTTTATAGTGTTATATATCTTTTTTGTGCACGTCATAAGTTTACAAAGTAAAAAAGCCCAAAGGGACTTACCATCTCCAACAGAAAACACTGTTCCCAAACTGCTCCAAACAACTCTGTTGTAGTCCAGCCTTTACTTCAGAGACCAAAGAGCGTCACTTTGTAACACACGTTATAATGCTCGCCTAGATACTAGCGTGGCACGCCCTCATACTCTGCTTCTGACTGGCTAGTAGTCCTTACCTAGCTACTGAGCATGTGCGACTCCCAACAAAGATGGAACAGAAGTGAGATGCCTCACTCTGTAGCTGAAACCGAGAGCTCAACACACAGGGTGAAAAGAGGAGCTGCAGCAATGTGCTACTGCACAAAAATATGGTGTTTTTTGAAGATTAAACCATGTAACCCTATTCTGATATAACCTCTAAATACAATTATGAACCTGAAAATGAGTATAATATGGGCACTTTAAAGAATAGCTCAGTGCGTAGTGTGTGGTTGAGAGTAAGAGAGAGACTGTGGATTGGAGTAGACATCTGTTGGCTGTCGGAGCAGAGAACACGTTAGCAGTAAAGTTGTAATAAATGTACAGTTCAGGTCTGAGTTTTTCTCTGACGAATGCTGCAGGTCCTCAGGACCCAGCTGATGGGTCAAGTGAAGGGAAGGGGCTTAGCCCCGAAGCGAGCATCACCTTCGGCCCCCGGAGGCAGAAGGCTGCCCTGTTTCTCCCACCACGGTCTGGAGGCTGGAGCAGGAAAATGATTTTGCTGCGTTTCGCCATGGGATGCCACCTAGGTCTGGTCTGTTTAACTAAATAATGCAAACTAGGGCTGGGTGATATGACGATTTGTATCGTCAAAACGATATAAAAATGTGCATGGTACATATTGTTCTAAAGTGTTTCTATCACAGTGTCAAATATCCAGTCGCCGAAGGGCTTTACGGTCTGTATTATACGCCACGTTATGTTGATTTTACACAAAGATTCTAAAACGAGAAATATTAGAAAATATATTCCATTTGTCAAGTACTGAATTCACACAGGGGTTTACAGAAATAGGCTTTACCATGTGATTATTTCATATTGACTATTTATTTAGTGAATTACTAGGAAACTAATGTTATCATTATCCAGTCATGAAATGACCTACATGGAGATAGAGGATTTTGGCCATATCGCCCAGTGCTAATGCACACCACTGCTTAGGGTCCACTGTGTGTTGGCCAATGACTGATAAGACTTTAAATGAGTAATCCAAAAACAACACATTGTTGTAAATAGCTGTTGAAAATAGCTGATTATGTAGAATTTTTTAAATGAAAGCAGTTTTCAATTATTTGACTCAGACATAGCTTAACCACATCCTGTGATTAGAGCTGGGCGATACGGAAAAAAAATCAAATATCAGGATATTTTTGACCAAATACCTCGATATCAATACCGCAACGATATTGTAGTGTTGACTAATGGTGCTAAGTGGGTAAAGGTAAATAATAGAACAGCTAGAACAGTCTGGTAAGTTCAGGACATGACATCACTTTACTGTCATGCAGCCTTTAAAACCAGGAAAAGACAACACTTAAGCCATATTACGATATTACGACATCCAAAATCTAAGACAATATCTAGTCTCATATCACGATATCGATATAATATCGATATATTGCCCAGCTCTACCTGTGATGTGCTACTTCAGTACACTTTAACAACAAATATTACTGGGACCACTACAGAGGAACATTTCATATCCAAGAACTCACATTATAGACACGACCGCTGACTCTAGAACTATTCAGCACCAGCCATATGCTGGGTGTCCACCTAGTCTTGATACCTTGTTATATAAAAAATATGGATCACAGCTGCTTTAAGACAGACTTTATTCTGTGGCAAAAACACTCACAGGTCAAACATGAAGCAAGCTGGTCCGGCTTTACCTTGATAGTCCTTGAATTCGTGTTTATTGGCGCAGGTGAAGCCTCTCATGGATCCATCGTTGAACTCCTTGAAGAGGCCCACATCCTCAGCCCCGGAGAGGAGCCTCTGCCATGTGGCCCCCACCAGGAACATGTTGGGGTTCTCCTTCTCCTGAGCGTCCACGCCCGGGCCCAGCTGCTCCACCAGCAGCTCCGCACCTGGGACACATCAGGACACGCTCAGTAACACTGAATGGGACGGGAACATAGGGGACTAACGAGACCTTCCACACCTCCATCCTGCTGCTGGTCTCTGATCCGTCTCAGTAGCCATGCGATGGCGTCCTGGTTGGTGTCTGAAGCCAGCTCCAGCACCACCAGGGGAGTGAACCTGGAGCCACTGCTGTCAGCTGGCGGCCCCTGCACCATCGTCCCCTGTCCCAGTGAGAGAGACAAAATGTCCTGGGGCACTGCTCAGAGAGGAAGAGAGGATTTGTACACTTAATTACAAAACATATGATGCACTATCCTGATATAACATGTAATACTAGTATACAGGGTTACATTCTTAAAATGGAAATGGATAGAAGAGACCTATGAAGATACAGTACAGGCCAAAAGTTTGGACGCACCTTCTCATTCAAATGCGTTTCCTTTTTATTTTCATGACTATTTACATTGTAGATTCTCACTGAAGGCATCAAAACTATGAATGAACACATATGGAATTATGTACTTAACAAAAAAGTGTGAAATAACTGAAAACATGTCTTATATTTTAGATTCTTTAAAGTAGCCACCCTTTGCTTTTTTATTAATAAGGGAAAAAATTCCACTAATTAACCCTGACAAAGCACACCTGTGAAGTGAAAACCATTTCAGGTGACTACCTCATGAAGCTCATTGAGAGAACACCAAGGGTTTGCAGAGTTATCAAAAAAAGCAAAGGGTGGCTACTTTAAAGAATCTAAAATATAAGACATGTTTTCAGTTATTTCACACTTTTTTGTTAAGTACATAATTCCATATGTGTTCCTTCATAGTTTTGATGCCTTCAGTGAGAATCTACAATGTAAATAGTCATGAAAAGAAAGAAACACATTGAATGAGAAGGTGTGTCCAAACTTTTAGCCTGTACAGTATAAGTGTGCGTTTGGACTCATGGATGCTCGAGCCCCTGGGCAAAGATTACGAGTGCTGGTCATCCTGCATTCAATTCTAAAAGTTGAAATTTTTGTTACAGATCATTAAAAACCTGATGAACTAAATTCCCAGATGTCCTCCTACATGTCCTGCTGTGAGACTTTGTTTCAAGATGTTTTGGGACTTGGGGGGCGCTATTGTTGCTATGAATAGCCAAATGAAGAGAAAGCAAAGAGCACAGTCAAAGCAAATATTCTGGAAATGTCAGTGACAGTAGCTGCTCCACCTCATAATAATGTGTACTTTATAAATCCCTTTTTTTTCATCCCCAGTGGAATCATTGCTACTATGATCCACTGTACCGGCTGACTGATTTGTTAGGGCAGTGGCCGGGAGAACACATAGACAGTCCACTGACAGAGACAGCTGACAGGGAGGGGCGCTGTTAGTAACAGACATTAGTGGAGTCAAGTCTTGTTGGAAACAAAGCACAGACTGCTGCAGGGTGAATGTCGGTACTTACCCGGATGTGTGAAGGAAACTCTGGAGCTGTGTTCCAGCCTCGGGGCTGATCTGTGAACAGTCACATTAGATTAGCAACGACATGGCTGTGGAGTTTGGAGTCTGAAGGCTGCAGCTCCCAGTGGACCCGAGTTATGCTCCACGTCACAAGCAGCAGCAAGCTTCAGCTGTCACGCCCACCAAAGATACCTTCATGATCTGTCTATGGAAAGCCCAAAGTGCCATAAAATGGCTATGTTTTAACGCGATTTACAATTAAACACTTTATAACACTGATTTCTTTGTTAAAAGCAACAAGAATTGCCATAAAACGCCTCTTTTTTACGTGGCAAAAGGTTGTTTTAAGGCAATGTGGAAAGCCCAAAGTGCCATAAAACGGCTATGTTTTAATTCAATTTACATTAAAACACTGTTTTAGTCATCAAAAACACCAAGAGATGCCATAAAAAAACTGCTTTTTACGTGGTAAAAGGACGTTTTAAGGAAATATGGAAAGCCCTAAGTGCCATAAAACGGCTATGTTTTAACGTGATTTACATTAAAACACTGTCTAGAACACTTTTATTCATCAAAAACACCAAGAGATGCCATGAAAAAAAGCTGCTTTTTACATGGTAAAAAGACATTTTAAGGAAGTATGGAAAGCCCAAAGTGCCATGAAACGGGTATGTTTTAATACAATTTACATTAAAACACTGTCTATAACACCGGTTTAGTAATCAAAAACACCAAGAGATGCCATTAAAAAGCTGCTTTTTACGTGGTAAAAGGTCGTTTTAAGGAAATATGGAAAGCCCCAGGTGCCATAAAACAGGTATGTTTTTGCTCGGCTACAGCTGTGTGTCTGTCCCTCTGCTTCGGTTTCACTCACTACTGAGTCTGACCCACAACACTATCTGGCTATCTTTTACTGGGTATTATGTTGAAAGTTTCTCATTTATTAAATAATTACAATAAAATGCATTTAAACAAACTTTTGTGTTGGAGTTTGTAACATTCCAAAATCTTAATTTTGACTTTTCGATCATTCTCACTGTAAATGCATATCGGTTCCAAATATCTGTTATCAGTTTCAGTAACTACTAATAATCGGTATCGGCCTTGAAAAAACAGTCAACAAATCGGTCGACCCCTAATTAAAACACAGTTTTATTCATCAAAAACACCAAGTTGCCACAAAACGCTGCTTCTTATGGTGTAAAGGTTGTAAAAATGCAGCGTTTTTCCTTCCTTCTGTTTTGCATTAGTATAAAGTTTCTGTAACCACAGTGAAGCGTAAAGCTAGTCCAAAGCAATGCATTGATAAGAAGTGCCTGCATTGTTGGGCTGTAGATCTTGGGGCTCAGTGGTTAGCACTTCTGCCTCCCAGCAATCCCCAATCCGGGCAGAGTTCGATCCTTGGTCCGGGCACGATCTCTGTCTGGAATTTGCATTTGTATGTTCTTCCCGTGTTCGCGTGGGTTTCCTCTGGTTGCTCCGGTTTCCTCCCACTATAAAGACATGCATGCTAGGTAACTAGGACTAAAGTTAAAAAATTAGCAGGCAGTCTAACACTGGCACATTCAAAGAAATGTTGATAAATGTGCATTGCCCTCATAAGTAAATCTTAAAATCACTTTCAATATTCCAAATTCAGAATATTAAATATGAATTTGCCTTCCTTCTTGTCTTTTAAAATAATACTATAATAATAATAGTATTAATCATTTTACTGTAAATATAATTGTAATGTGTTGTCTGTCAGTGTAAACATGTAAGTATGTACACATGATAGGCGGCAAAACCACTCTGCGCCGGCCATTCCATTGTTTTCTTAGGGGAGAGCTCAGAATTGTCAACTGCGCTCAAAGTTCAAATTATTTCAACTTTGACCTAGTTGTCGTTGAGCTTTCAAGGCGCAACCAATAATTCCAGAAAGTTCCTGCGCTGCGCTTTGCCTCTCTGCTCCGCGCCCTACTTCGCGGTTTTGCCGTTGATGTGTAGGCACTAAGGCTATTAGCCAGCAAATTGTCTTTTTTTTTTTTTTTTAAAGATGACTGTGAATGGTATTTGCCTTATAATATGATCACTTACCTTTTCTTCTAAAAAGAAAAATTAAAGCGGCATTTTATGGCAACTCACAAAAGCGTGGCACTTTGACGAATAAAACATTGTTGAAAACTGTTAAAATATAGACATTTACGCATTTACAGATTTCTCTACACATTCACTGATCTATTTACGCATTTACAGATTTATCTACACATTCACAGATCGATGTACGCATTTACAGATTTGTCTTCATATTTACAAATCTCAATACACTTACAGTAGTGTTTCCTCTATGTTGATTTGACCGTGGCGGCCCCCCACGGTATCAGAAATAGGGCTGCATTGTTAGAGTGCATATCGGA
The DNA here is from genome assembly GCF_004354835.1 of Perca flavescens. Lineage (NCBI taxonomy): Eukaryota > Metazoa > Chordata > Actinopteri > Perciformes > Percidae > Perca > Perca flavescens. The sequence continues at coordinate 32,470,027 of NC_041336.1, forward strand.
GAACAGCGCGGACACAAGGGAGAAAGGAAAAAGGGAGAAAGGAAAAAGGGAGAAAGGAAAAAGGGAGAAAGGAAAAAGAGACGCTCTCCGGATGATGAGCCAGTTGAGATCATGTGTGTACGTACTGAAAACATAACGTCCTGCTGGCTGCTGAACGTCCAGATGAGCCCGCAACTTTTTTTTCCCTCTCAGCGTGTGTGGGTGTGTGTGGGTGGGTAGGTGTGTGTTAACACAGTGGTTTAATAGAGAGCCGAAGTCACGCCCTTCTACTTCCGGCCAATGGGACCTATCTTTTCGAAAAAATATGAACGAGAGTCAATGGAGAGATAATAATAATTTTTTGATCCCGTTTGAATTGAGCCATGGATTACAAATATGATGTTCGTCAATTTAAAACATTATTTTTCAACCGAAGAAAGTCTCAGTTTATTGTTAACAGTTGAAGTATAAGACTGTGAAAATACGTAATTAGCCTAGAAAGACTACACACTTCATGGATGACGTCTCGCTGAAGCTACGATGTCTGTGTGTATCGTACCGGGGGTGTAACGTTATTCTAATCAGCAGAGGATCTCGCTTGTTCTTTTGCTTATCTGCTGAAAACACTTGACTGGATAAAACCCAGCAGTTACGATAACGTTACATGTGTTGTTTAACAGAGCTAAGCTAGCTAGCGAGCGAGCAAGCCGAGCATCAAGCTAGGTGAGGTAGATTGTGTGAGACGGGAGATGTAGTCCACTGAGCGGTTTCACACAAAACTAAGTGGACATATGACAAACCTACGGCTAACTGAGACTTTCTTCGGTTGAAAAATTATCTTTTAAATTGACGAACATCATATTTGTAATCCATGGCTCAATTCAAACGGGATCAAAAATAATTTGCCTCTCCCCGTTCACTACCGTTCACATTTTTTCTGAGTTAAGGTCCCATGAGGTCCAGCGGAAGGGGCGGGACTTCGGCTCTCTATAGGGTTTGAGTAAGTTTTACATTGAAATGCTGTAAGGAGGAATCATTTTGTGTAGCTGGAGTGTTTTAAGTGGAAACTGATAGAGAAACGGGTAAAGGGCTAGTTGTGTGTAATATAATTTGAGGAGTTATTCCAATACAGCACAATAGATTTGCTGGTTAAAAGTAGGGTGGTATATGTCTATATGTATATATGTATATGACTAATCCAAAACAGGTAAACCTTCGTGGTAGCTACTTTAAAGAAATGAACCCAAACACTTCATCATTCCAGTCTGAAGTTACGTATTGCAGCTTGGGCATTGCACTTGACAATGCTAGTTTGTCAAGTCTAATATCCTATATGGCTTTAATAGAAAAAAATTGGACGCATCGAGATATCGAATCAAATCAAATCGCTGAACTGATAATCGTAATCTAATCGAATTGGGAGATCAGTGAAGATTCACACCTCTATTATGTTGTCAGTTCATTTAAGCCTGGTCTTGCAAATTTAAATTAAGTTAACTGGTGTAACTCGTTGTTTGTATTCTTCACCTGCGAGCTAAATTGCACGTGGCTGTTGATTCGATATAATAGCGATTGCTCAACGCCCTTCCTCACGTTTGTATTTGAGGTGCATTATTTACATGCTGAAGTAGTTACACTGCAATAAGATAATGTAATTAATAGTGGGTTTATTGTTATTTGCTACAGAATGCTTGGCATATATGTCAAAATCAAAGTTGGCCTATATAGTAACTCAAAAAATACAGTTCAATCACAACTGAAAATATGCCTCATTGTGTGATCTGATTATGCATACACAGATTATTTTACACGTTTGCAGAATCACGTACACATTCCCAAATCTCAGTACACATCTAGAGATTATTTTACACAGACTGAGATACAGGACAACTCTCAAACACATTTGCAAATAGTTTTGCTACAATTATGACCCTATAGTTACGACTTATAATGGGACATGTAACATGTCGTGTGACGTAAGCCAGCCATAGACCGTCAGCGCAAACTAATCTGTGTTACATTGAATATGCAAAACAGAACTATTAATATGATTTATGTAGGCTTCTTACCAGGTGTTTGGTGTTTTAAGCGCCCAACGTCTCCTTCCAGACAGCGCTGCATGGAAGGCACTAGGATTAGGCAATGGTTATGGATATGGTTATGGTTAGGGTTAGGTCGCAGCGCTGCCTTGAAGTCGTAATTGGGGGCTTAAAACACCGTCGAGCTTCTTACCAGCAGCTGTGTCCGGTGGTGAGCGAGCCTGGTCCAGACCTCTGAAGTAAAGACTTATTCTAAGAAATTGTGTTGATATTTTTGCCTAATATCAGCACATGGAAGTATTATAAGCTACCACTGCTGAGCTGCAATGTTTAGAAAAGCCACTTCCGCATCGGCTCGCCCCTCTGTAGCTGGGTGCGCTTGTTTTGTACTACATGTGAGAAAAGAAACGCTGCGACGAGCGGGGACAGAAGCGCCACGGGCGTCGAGAAGAGAGCTGTAAAGGCAACGCTCGGGGGAGCTGTCTCGGTCAACAAATCAAACGCCTTCAATCATGTTGACCCCTCCACGTCAGAGTGTCTCAGGCCAGTGTGTGTGAAGCAGAATGGCCGAGCAGGCGGTGACAGCGAACACAGGGTGAGTCAAAGACTATTAACTCACGGGCACGGCCCTGTGTGTAAAGTATGTACAGGAGCCATATTCAACATGTCCTATTCAAAATGTCATATTGAACTTTTCATATTCAGTGTGTCCGTCAGTATGTGATATCCGAGTGTATGTGGCTGCATTGTTGTTGTTGTCACACACCTGCAAAGGTGAAGAAGTTGTCTTAGATTTTGGATATTGTAATGTCATAATACGACATAAGTGGTGTCTTTTCCTGGTTTTAAAGGCTGTATCACAGTAAAGTGATGTCATTTTCTGAACTTACCAGACTGTTGTAACTGTTCTATTATTTGCCTTTACCCACTGATGATTATTAATCAAAAATCCCATTGTGTAAATATTTTGTGAAAGCACCGATAGTCAGCACTACAATATTGTTGCGGTATCGAGAGATATTTAGTCAAAAATATCGTGATATTTGTTTATTTCCATATCGCCCAGCCCTACTTGTACTTTACTTGAGTCTTTTCCCTTCATGCCACTTTCTACTTCTACTCCGCTACATTTCAGAGAGAAATATTCTACTTTTTACTCCACTACATTCATCTGTTACAGCTTTAGTTACTAGTTACTTTACACATTAAGATTTCTGCACACAAAACACATGTAGTTTATAAAATCTGATGTTTTATTATAAAGTAAACTAGCCGACAATATAACAGCCTACAGGTCCAGCTGAGATGATTAGACCATTAAACACACAACCGTTTGGATCCTTTACACTTTCGATACTTTAACTATATTTTCCTGATGATACTTAGAGACATTTTACTTAAGGAACCTTTTCAGTGCAGGACTTTCACTTGTAACGGAGTATTTTTACTGAAGCAAAGGATTGTAATAGAATACTTATATAATAACATAATATTTATTACAGCATCCTTTGCACTATGCTCCTTAATTAAGACAATAATCATTTATCATAAAATAATTTACTCCTACACACACTTTGAACTCTTCATTGCACTTCTGCCTCAACTTGTCTATATTGTTTCTGTTCATAGTGTGTATATATTTTTTGTTTTGTATGAGTAAGCACATTGTGAGCATTGTATAATCCAAAGCAAAATTCCTCGTTTGTGTCCTCATACCTGGCAAATAAAGCTGATTCTGATTCTGATCTGAATACTTCCTCCACCGCTGGTCTCAGGACACTCAAGACAGTACACCCATGTTGTCCTGGGTCGAAGACAGTAGTTCTGACCCTTTTCCCAGAGTGTGAGTTAGTATTTCTTTTTTTGGGCTGTTTTAATTTATTTTTTTATATTCTTTATTTATTGGACAATAGTGAAATTACAGTTGGGGAAGTGTGTATAGACACAACATGAACTCAGGGTATCTCCTCTCATTGCCCTTTTTTCTGTCCCTTCTATAACTCACAAAGATTTCAGAACTATTTGACAAGAACATGGGATATAAAGGTTACAGCATATTTACCACATAAGGGTTTGTCAGATATCATATGAAAAAAATAAAAATAATAAAAATAAATAAAAATAAATAAATTTTCATCGATAATTGTATAGATTAACAAGACCAGGATATACAAATATATATATCCCTGCACTATTCATCCAAACGATCCACATGTACACCTCCATATTTATACCTATACCTGCCCCTACACACATATTCATATGCATATACACACAGATACACATACACATACACACATATACATACATATATACATATACATACATACATATACATATACATGTACAATGTATGTACATTCATATATACATACACATAATACCCATACACATACATATTGTTTTAATTTATTTTATTAGATAGATCAGAGAGAGAGAGAGAGAGAGAGAGAGAGAGAGAGAGAGAGAGAGAGAGAGAGAGAGAGAGAGAGGATGACATGCTGCAAAGGGCTGCGAGTCTGAATCGAACCCGGGCCACTGCCAGTGTGAGTATCAGCATCTGCCGCAGCTGATGTTTAGAGAACCCTTTGTGTCGGCTGCTCCCATCATGCACCACAGCGGGACTGTTAACCACTGCCCGTGCTTTCTGTTCCATCTGCCGCAGGTTAGTTCAGAGAGTGATGTCTGTTGTCGGCGCTCACGGTCTGGTCAGCAGCGTGTGGGGCTACGTGGACGCCACCGTCAGGTAAGTCTGTCTCTGACGGGCTGAACGCACAGTTTTCAATGTGTTTATTGACATTTTTCAGACACAGATGATCATTCCGGTGGAAACATTACGGTTATGTATTTCCTAATACATATCTGTATCCATATCCTTTTAAAGTGGACAGCAGCAGAGGGTTTGACCTGGGGGATACAGGGAGGAGGAACTCTCTACGCCAGTTAGTCTCGGGGGTTGAAATGTGTTTTTGTATGTTAGCAGCCCAGTAATAGTGCATATCGCCAGGGAGCGCGAGGCGGCCACAGTTTGTTAGTCTCTGGGAAATACTTTTCTGGGTAGAAATAGAGGGAGGCATTGAAAAACAAACCGAAACTTGGGCACTTTTGCTGGGAATGGAAGTCTGATTTCATGTTACTGCTAAAGGGACAAAGTTGGCCTCTGGGGTAGACTAAATATTAGAAAGACCTCTCATCTGTACTGGTCGAGGCATTAAGTCTAAACCACAGACATCAGAAATCAGACAAGCTAATACACACTAATAACTTAAATACATATTGGTTATGATAAAGGCTCATTTGGCTTAAACCTGTGGATTTCTACTAAGTGATGGTGCAGGTAGGGCAGAGATCCAGTTAGGGTCCGAGACGTTGATATAATGATGATGATGATGATGACGATGACGATATAGGGTGTGTGAAGCATAGGGGATACCATGTGACTGGAGAACATGGAGTTGTGTGTGTGTGTGTGTGTGTGTGTGTGTGTGTGTGTGTGTGTGTGTGTGTGTGTGTGTGTGTGTGTGTGTGTGTGTGTGTGTGTGTGTGTGTGTGTGTGTGTGTGTGTGGAGCGTGGGGCTCTGCTGGCCTTCTGCTTTTCCTTCATCATATTGACGTCTCCACACATGGTCTCACAGACGCTTCACAGCCTGATGAACTAACATGTAATAAGAACATTCTGTTGGAAATAAAGTCTGCTATTTGACTTACTTGGCCTTACTTGGACTCAGACCTGAATTTCATCAGCCACATTAAGACAATAACAAAGTCGGCCTACTGTCACCTTAAGAATATGTCAAGGGTTAAAGGACTTAGTTCTCAGCAGGATTTGGAAAAACTCGTCCATGCTTTTATCTTCAGTAGACTTGACTAGTGTAATGGTGTCCTTACAGGTCTCCCTACAAAAAAAAAAAAGCAGCGTTCAGTTTTTATGCTCCACATAACTGGAACAAGCTCCCAGAAAACTGCAGGTAACTCTCAGCTCTTTTAAATCAAGGCTGATGATTTTGATGTTGCCTTTCTTTAATTTCTTATACTGCACTGTGAATTTTATTCTCGTATTTTATGTGTTTTAAAATTTGTATTCGTTTTTTAATTGCTCTGTAATGTTTTATGTAAAGCACTTTGAATTGCAAATTGCCTTGCCTTACTTTATATCTCTAGTGGAGAGCACACTACATCAACACAGCAAGCCTATGGAGTCCTCTCTGCTTTACACAGAGCCTTCCTATGGGGGAAGTCTTCTCTGCTTTACACAGAGCCTTCCTATGGGGGTTGGGGGGGTGGGGAGTCTTCTCTGCTTTACACAGAGCCTTCCGATGGGGGCCTTCTCTGCTTTACAGAAGAGCCACCACACCACACTGAGCAGCTGGCGATGATGAGATCAAACACAATACATGCTAACTTTCAGTCCTCAGGGTGCTATATGCTCTATTTAATATACTTTTAAAGTTGTATTCCTCGGTTTTTGTGTAAATCCTGTAAAGATGTGTGCGTGTGTGTGTGTGCGTGTTCTTGTTTAACTATATTCGTGGGGTCCAAAAAACGGCAGTCCAGCATACTTGTGGGGTCCCGACAGCTTTGTGGGGCCAAAATGCTGGACCCCACAAGTTTAAAGGGCTGTTTGAGGGTTAAGACTTGGTTTTAGGATTAGGGATAGAATTAGGTTATGGTTAGGGTGACGGTAAGGGTTAAGGTTAGGCATTTAGTTGTGATGGTTAAGGTTAGGGTAAGGGGCTAGGGAATGCATTATGTTAATGAAGGGTCCCCACAAAGACAGTGCCACAAACCTGTGTGTGTGTGTGTTTTGTGTGTGTGTGTGTGTGTGTGTGTGTGTGTGTGTATATATAGGTGGTGCTGGATCCCCAGCTGGCTGCCGTCATGGTGTCCCACCTCTAGCCTCCAGCTCCAGACTGCAGAGGACAGGATGCTGCGATGTAAGGACAGCTTCTCTAACTTTTAGTTTCCATCCATCCCCGAAGAGAGGAATGATTGCACGGTGCAACTTTCTACTGTAAAGTATATTTGTACAGTGTGAAGGAACTGCCACCATCGCCATACAGTCACTAACTTCTTACTGGATTGTTACAAAGTTGACCGTTTCCCCCTCGCTGAGGGATTGTCACATCAGTTTATTCTATGAAAATAACGCCATACGCATATTCCAGTCAAAAGAAACAGTCCCACATTGGCATTTGTTAGCTCTACGTTCCTCTCTTTCATTGCTCTTCGCTTTCTTTTCAGGTGTAGAAAGCGCTTTCTCCAAACAATACGTCCCCATCGCTAACGGCAAACAGCTGTGGACTCTGACCTTTAGCAGTGACCGTGTCAAAGACCGAACCCCCATGGTTCTGCTCCATGGGTTCGGAGGAGGCGTGGGCCTCTGGGCTCAGAACCTGGACGCTCTGTCCCAGTGCCGGCCCATCTGGGCCATGGACCTGCTGGGCTTCGGACGGAGCAGCCGGCCTCGGTTCTGCACAGACGCCCAGGGGGCAGAGGACCAGTTTGTGGAGTCCATAGAGCAGTGGAGGGCTGAAGTGGGTCTGGAGTCCATGATCCTGCTGGGACACAACCTGGGAGGATTCCTGGCTGCGTCTTACGCCATCAGATACCCCAGCAGGTGGGATTGTTTTTTGTTTTTTTTTCATTTGGAAGGGATCTTTTACTTTTCGGTGCCGATCTTTTGATATGAGCTGCATCTGAAACCTTCAGACACTGAGAGGTTGAGCCATGGCAGGTTATTGTAATATTTCAATGCATTATCAGACTTGTGATTGAGCTTGACCTAGGCGGATATATTGGATTCATCTTTTGTTATGCACTTTCTATACGAGCTCACCGTTTTTAATTGTTGTTCATTAAATTAATTGTTGGTGAAGGGGGGATGGCGACAACGTGAATATTGGGATCATTATCACAGAAAGGTAAAACAAATATTCACTTTAAGATGTTCTAAACATCTGTGGAAGCAGGACCCAGAGGATGTTTGGGTTTTGTGATGATCATTGAAAAGCACATAATGAGCTCTGGCATGAGTCATTCATTCAGACATGAGAACTATGACAGTTCTCAGTTTCTCAATGTGAGAATGCTGTCATGATAGGATTAGTAGGGCTGTGTATTGGCAAGAATACTGGCGATAGGATACGTATCACGATACATGGGTCACGATTCAATATATTGCGACATATTAAGATACTGTGCGTAAGGCGATATATTGGGATTTTTTTAAAGTCTCATTTTAGAAAAACTCATATCTAAAAAAAGACACGATGTTCTTAAAAGTCAAAGAAAATTACTTTAGGTTAACAATTCAGTACACAGAAAATCAAACTGCCAGTTTGGGATTGTGGTTCCCAGGTTCTTAGTGAGCTAATGTTGATATGCTAAAGTAGGCCAAAGTCAAAGGCAAAAAGTCTGGCACTGCTAGGCACTGTTAGGCAAGGACACTAGTGGTGTGTCTCAGCATAGCCATCTAGTGGAATGGGGTTTAAACACAACATAAACATGAACCACTGTCTAACATTAATATTTTTTAACGTAAAAAAACAAAAAAATCAATATTGCCTTTTTGAAAATCGATACAGTATTGCAATATAAAATATTGCGATATTCAAGTGTATTGATTTTTTCTTACACCGCTAATGATTGATCTATGCCCTATACATATATATTTAGCCCAGCTTTGCAATGCTGCGTTTACCTGAGAGAATTTAATATTATTACACCTTCCATATACAGTAAAAGTAATACATTACAGCATTTCAATACAATTTGGCCAATGAAAAAGTTGTATATTCATGTGGGCGAGACTGCTGCTGGTATATTTATCTACAGCATCATAGCTGATGAAGGCTGTAAAAATGTAAATGTGAAAATAAGACGGAGGGTATGAACATGTCCCGTTCCATAACTACTGAGCTTGAGACAATGTGACAATGGGAAACTACAGAGAACTATCAGCTGAGTCTGCAGCTCCCCTCGGAGCTTTAGAGAGTTTCAGCTCGTTGTTTATCTGTCCAGCTGCTACTTTACTGTTCTGGTTCCCTCTACCTGCTCAGCTCCAGACAGACATCAAGCAGCTAAAGAGACAGCTAATTCCCTTGGGAATTGGTAGAGACCAAAAACATCTTAAAGACAGAATATTGGACTGCCATTCATCGAGATCACTGGAAAAGCTGGGCTGTCTCTGCAGCAGAATGGTGCAAACATGTTTTAGATTGGTGCTACGTGACCAGAGAAAATCACCTTTCGCTCAAATGGTAGAACACCTCCCCACTACCAGAATGCACTGCGCTGCACCGGACCAATAAAGCTCCCGCTGGTGGGGAACGTAACACGAGCACGTCACAGAGAGCAACATGGCGGCCTGCTGTATTTACATTGTATTCCATATTACAGTTAAACGATGAGCTGTAATGTGTTTCTGAAAACATGAGGCGAGAAGTAGGCAATGCAGTAACAGAATCATAGTTTCCATTTCATCACCACTGCAGAGTTTTACTGTCTCATCTGAGTTTAAGTGAGAGAGGGGCGGATGTCTCTCTTGATCCACTTCTATATTCTTTGTGTCCACAGGTGGAAGTACAGTGTGTAGTTAGAGCCACAGGCCTAAAGCTGGCAGCAAACCTCCAAGTGACTAGCCTGGCTACGCCCTCCTACGTACTTCCGCTCAATTTTCATTTCCCTTCAGTACTGCGTCTGGGTTCGCGGTATATTCTTGGGTTTTCTCCAGCAACATTTTTGGCGGTCCAGTCAGCGAACAGAGGGAGTGGCTGAGAACGATGACGTTGAGGCCGTGCGCTAGTTTGAGTTGCGGCGGAGAAAGACGCGAGCTAAGCCATTCGGTCCGTTGTGGCAGCGCTGCCAAATATCCAGAAGTTAAAGCCCGAGCAAGACCAATCTTTGCTGGGTTTTGTTGGGGGCCATGGTGTTGTGGCCCCTCTTCCCCACGGGGTTCGGGAATAGTTAGATTTTCCAGCTCGCTCCGTTAGTGGTGAAGGAGTTGGCTAAGGCTAACGCTAGCGATGCTAAGCCGACGTCACGACCAAACGTTAGCGATTGGTTATGGCAGATCCAGAGTGGCTCTGGGCAGATCCAATAGTTTTAAACTTCCACAGAGTACCTGCCTTCTAGAAAGCATTTGTCAATGGAGAGTGCCCAGACTCTCTGTACAAATGAAATGTACGAGAGTCTCGTAGGACCAGGCTACCAAGTGACATCTTTTGCGTCAAACGCGTCGCTTGGCGTTTTCCTGCTGGCCTGTGAGCAGCGAGATGTGGGGAAGTTTACCAGAGTTCAGTTACACATACTACTAACATTGTTCTGATACGCACCTTGCTTGAAAATCAGCAACGCTATGTCAGTGTTGGGTTCACAACTTTCCACTGACAAAACATCAGTTACCGCAGGTTCGAGCTGCTGAAGAAGACCATGTGATGCGGTCCACAGTCCCGTAAGAAGGGAGAAAAGTGGACCTTGAGTGGAGAGAATGATCCTTTTATCGCGGCTGTTCATAGACCAAAGAAGAAAGAGGCAGGCCCTGCCCAGAAGGAGAGAAGTGACCGTGACTGGATGGTTCTGCCTTTCAGTGCGAAAATGAGTGTAGGAACAGGACGACCATGTCGTAGCAAAGTGAAAACAGCCTCTCTGATGTATCTCTCTCCAAGGGAGATCTCTTATCAGCCTCCTTCATCAGTAATGCTCAAAATGCCTCATCCTGTCCTCTTATTGTTGTCTCAGTGTTCCAAACAGCCGCGACATGCTTTCCATCAGGGATGTGTGTCCTTCCTTATTCTGGCTGAATGCTGCTCACCGTTCGTGTTATGGCCTAGAGAGAGAGAGGCGGTGTGTAATGGAGATTTTTGGGTTGTTTGTGTGCAGCGTGTCCATCGTTCCCTCCAGTGCCTGTGGTATTCATTCATTCCTAAAGTATAATTTGGCTATTTTCATAGCTTTGGTCATCGTTACTATCGGTTGCAATGTATTCACCAAAGTCATCGCTTAAACAGGTCACAAACAAACCATCAGTTTACTGATCTCAGCCACGTTATACGGAGGGCAAACTGATATTGATATTAAAAACAGGCGCTAAGTGGACTGCTTCATGCGCTCAGTTTTTCCACAGTGGTGGTTAACTAGCATTCCTGGTATACATCCTATATTTCATACTGTGTGTCTGTGTCTGTGTGTCTATGCCTGTGCCTGTGTCTGTGCCTGTCTCTGTCTGCATTTCTGTGTGTCTGTGTCTGTGTGTCTGCATGTGCGTGTGTCTGTGTCTGTGCCTGTCTCTGTCTGTGTGTCTGTGTGTCTGCGTGTCTGTGTGTCTGTGTCTGTGTGTGTCTGTGTCTGTCTGCACGTCTGTGTCTGCGTGTGCGTCTGTCTGCGTCTGTGCCTGTCTGCGTCTGTGTGTCTGTGTGTCTGCGTCTGTGTGTCTGCGTGTGTCTGTGTCTTCGCCTGCGCGTGTGCGTGTGTGCGTGTGTGTGTCCTGCAGAGTGAAGCACATGGTGCTGGTGGAGCCCTGGGGTTTCCCTGAACGCCCGGACACAGCAGAGGCCGACCGGCCCATCCCGGTGTGGATCAAAGCCCTCGGGGCCATGTTCACGCCCTTCAACCCTCTGGCTGGCCTGAGACTGGTGGGGCCGCTCGGTAAGATGGAACAACAAGACAGAGGGCAGAGCAGATGAAGAAGAAGAGTAGCGGAGCATCTGTAGCATACAGAGGGAAAAATGAATGAGAAATATGAAAATATGTGAATAATAATGTTGACTATACAGTTGAATCAAGGCCGTGTAAAGACTCAAGGTGTGGTAAAATGGTTTGCTAAGAGCGTTCTTGACTGTGAAGGCTCACACACCTTCAATCTGAACGTTCTGGTCCTTAGACCTTCATCCAGACTGCGATCAATTTTTTTTATTGAAAACAACATTGGCATATACTGTAGTGTTCAATTTCACACTAACATTCTCACTTAGAGCAGTCATTCACACAGTGTGAATCACACTTGGAGCAAATAATCTCAATAACATACATTGTATATAGCCACCCATTTAGCTATGGCTGCAGTAAGTTTGTCGCGTTGAAAGTAGCCAGTTGAGGTGGTTCGTGCATCTGGTAAGGATGCCCCCTGGGCGCCTCCCTAGGGAGGTGTTCCAGGCATGTCCAGCTGGGAGGAGGCCTCGGGGAAGACCCGATTATATCTCCAACCTGGCCTGGGAACGCCTCGGGAACGCCTCGGGATCCCCCAGTCAGAGCTGGTTAATGTGGCTCGGGAATGGGAAGTTTGGGATCCCCTGCTGGAGCTGCTCCAGCTTGTTCTTAGTTGTGGTATCCATATGCATCTGTCTGAAGTCATCCCTTGTCGCCTGACTTTGACGAGGGGGGGGGCGGAGAATTGGCATCAGTTGTGTGCCCGGCCATCAAGTGGTATTTCAGACTGGACGTGTTGCGATGATAGCTCAGTTCACAACGACCAAACCCACCGATCACTTTGGTCTTGTCAATGGAACCATTTGGCAACTTTTTAAAAGTAAACTTTCCATTCAGAATTTTACTGACATCCATTTCGGCGTCTCGCGCTCGCCATCCACTCAAAACCTAACGTTAGCCTGCTACTCTTTGGCCGGCTCGCAAGCCCAAACAAGTGTGTGCGGCATGCCTGTTGTTTAGTTTCCGGTCTAGCTAGATCCGGTGTGGTGTTGTAGTTTTTCTAACGTTACTAGTTGTTGCAACAGCATGTGAAAAAAACTACAAAGTTTGCTAGCCCAAAAAGAACATAATGTCGCTTTTTGAGTGAGATACGGTTTCTGAATGTCACCTGCCTTCAGTCTCCGGGCGAGCTGTTCAAAATCTGCACAGCTTTCTACGTCACAAGCCGAAACGAGCTGGCTAACCGTTAGCATGCTAGCGTTAGCATGCTAACTGACCGAAGTTGGAGAAACAACCTTTCTTTTACTGTCTATGGAGCTAGCTAGCTGACATGATCTACATGTGAGCTACTGCGCATGTGCGAGTGCAATCAGAGATAGTACAGAATAAGAAAAGAGGTCTCACTCTGTAGCTAAAAATAAAAATATGGTGTTTTTTAAAAATTAAACCATGTAAATCTATTCTGGTACAACCTTAAAATACAATTATGAACCTGAAAATGGGCATAATATGGGCGCTTTAATATACAGAAAACTAGTTTGACTACTAATGAAATCCAGTATGAAGAATTCCACTACAGCTGATTTGTAATGTTTTGGTCCAGACTTTAAAGCGTGGTTCCTGTTCATGTTCAAGTGTAATGAGGCAGCGTCGTCTCTTGGTTTTGACACCTGAACGTCCCCTCTGTGTCCCCTGCAGGGCCCACTCTGGTCCAGACCCTGAGACCCGACTTCAAGAGGAAGTTCTGCTCCATGTTCAGTGACAACACTGTGTCCGACTACATCTACCACCTGAACGTGCAAATCCCCAGGTGTGTGGGAGTCATCGGACCCTATCTTGCACACCGGCGCGGCACAGCGCAGCACGAAACCCGACGCAAGTGTCTTTGCTAGTTTAAGACCGACGCAGTTGTCAATTTCCCGTCCAGCGCCCGCGTCGTTTAAATAGCAAATGCACCTGCACCCATCTGTGCACCCATAGGCGTGCTGGTCTTACAGGGAGGTGTGTTCAGGTGCATTCTGGGCGTATTGCTATCTTGAGGCAGCGGGAAATGATCGCGCCATTGACCAACAAAAACTTGGTCTGAAGTCTATAACGCAGCATTTCATTGTCATGCACCACACGCACACTATGCTTGTTACACACACACACACACACACACACAGGGAAGCGCCGCAGCACACAAACACGCAAAAGATTACAAATAAAAATATTACGGTGCAAATCCGCCATCATAAAAGCATTGCGCCAAGGTACAAAGGGAATGGGAGATGATCTCTGATTGGTTTATAGCATGTTACGCCCAAAACACACCTATGAATTAATGAAGACACTAAGGACAACCCTTTTGAACCATGCGCCCGGCGCACGGACCCTTTTTTCAGCTAGCAAAAGTGGATTCGGACACGCCCTAAACGCACCAGCGCCATGCACTTTACGCCGTGCGCTTATCATTAAAATAGGGCCCCTTGTGTCTGTTTATGCTGAACGTATGCCTGGTCAGTTCTTCTTCTCTTGTACCGTTCCAGTGGGGAAACTGCCTTTAAGAATATGACCAACTCCTTTGGCTGGGCTACCAGACCCATGCTGCACAGGATGGACCAGCTTCAGCCCAAGATCCCCATGGCCATCATCTACGGCTCCCGCTCCAGCATCGACAGCAGCGCCGGCAGCAGCATCAGGGAGAGCCGGCCACACTCCCATGTGGAGATCACAGTGAGTTGATGAGAGAGGCATGCGCTTCGTTAATAATCCATATGATGTAAATCTGTATTCATGTATTGATTTCCCTATCTAGTGATGTGCATTCATACAAGGTCAATGAGTTCAACTTTCAACCTTTTTACATACGGACTAATTGCTGTCATGCTAAAAAATGGAAGTTGAGCTGTCTGGAGCTCCTGACATGCTAATGCCAAAATGGCTGCCATTCCTTCCCCGCCACCGACCCGCCAGTCAACTTGAAGTCAGCACTATTAGGATAGTCACATGTTCCCACAAAAAACAAAAAAAACAATCGTCGGAACGTCTGCTTCAGGATAAGAACAACGAAGGTAAATGATAGAGTGTGGTCTAGACCTGCTCTTTATGAGAAGTGTCCTGAGATAACATGATATGATTTGACACCATAAATAAATACTTCATTGAATTGAACTGTCTCTTCAAAAAAAAATATCCACCAATAAAAGTGACTCGGGGTGTCATCATGTGACAGTGTGACAACAGAGAGAAACTTTGGCAACATGACAAGTCAAAGACCATGAATGCACCTTGAGTTTAGAAATGATTCCCAGGGCCAAACACTGACCTCCATGCTTCATAGTAACAAATTTTGACCCGAATTGACGCCTTTTTATGAGATCAGTCTGGTCGCATGCAAATGTGACGTCATGGGAGCGCCGTAGCTACTTATACTCGACACTAGTTGCAGTCTTCTCCTGAACAGAGGTGGCGCTAATGAACAAAGGCTACCGACTTTGCTCTTTCTACGGACTAGAAGAAGAAAAAGGTAAACGTCGGCAGAACTGGCAGCAGCATTGCCGTCAATTCTTCCATTTGATTGGATGACCTACTTGGTGCGATCGAGCCTTTCATTCACCATAAAAGAACTCCTCTTAACCCGGTAAGTTTACCAGAGAGACTTGCAGTCACTGTGAGAGTCCTGGCGTCCGGTTGTCCGCGAACTCTTCCGTGCTTCCTGCTTCCGCTTTGTCACGCGCCACTGAAATAAAAATAGAGTGCGGTGCGCCCTCTGGTCGCGCACTCAAAATCCTGGCGCGCCAGCGAGATCTACGTCATTTTGACGTCACATTCGCGCACGCCAGCTCGGCTGCGGCGACCGTAAAATGGCCCTGACAGTGATAAGAGTAAATGCGTTACAAAAGTAACCCAGTTACAGTAATGTATTCGTTTTTGCTGTAACGCAGTAATATAACATGTTTTTACGTCCGTTTCGGAACCGAAATTTGCGTCCTAATCCGGTCCGATACCGACCGGTTGCGTAGGAACCACTTCGGGTTTCGGTACCCAAACCTACTGCCAAGTCATACTTCCGCTTTTATTTTGGTGAAAGTAACTCAAAAGTAGTGTAAAGCATTACCATAAAGAGACTAATCACTCTCAAATGACAGTAACTAGTAATCAATAATGGATTACATTATGGAAGTAACTTGTCCAACACTGATGACTGATCCGGTTTGGATGGTCCCGCAGACAATCCGCGGAGCCGGACACTACGTGTACGCTGACCAGCCCGAGGACTTCAACCACACGGTCCTGCAGGTGTGTGACCAAGTGGACTGAAGCTGGACTCAACAAGGCTATTTTTATATCTTGTGTGAATAGATAGCTGTATCACTGCATCCTCTGTGAAGAAACACAGTAAGACTCAATACATAAGTAAAGTCCTTTCTTATATGATATAATGATGTTCTATTTAGTCACATCTTTCCCGGTCTGGTTGTGACACAGACAGGAAGTGGACTCTTCAGTACATCGCTGCCTTCAACACCAGGAAGCAGCTAGACATGTATCTGCAGTCACGACCAATCTCTTTTTATAGTGTCTCTGCCCTCTGATTGTTTTTGGCTTTTCTTTTTTTTAACTCAAAAGTTGATTTAATTTGCTTTTGTTATGAATATGAAGCCAGATCAGCTCTATGGTCTGTTAAACCTACAGGAGTGTTGTACACCTGCTTCATACCTTTCTGACTGCTGTCTACAGGAAACATCTTAAACCATTTCAATGCATACTTTAATTCTCAGTGAAAGCATCTTTCTACGTGCCATTGATTTTCTGCTGAGCCACACAGTATAATTGCATACGTGAGATACGTTTCAATTTCTTTGATGTTCACACTAATAATCTTTCCCAGACAAATATTAAGCCTGAAAATGATCATTAGATGCATTTTAGAGAAATGCTAGTTGAAGTTGACTAGCCCCTCACACGTTCACAAGATGCCAGGATGCAGCCCTGGGACCCGTACGTCGGGACGTCCCGTGCACATAGTGCCCATGGCTCTTAGTGAAGACGCTGCCTCCTGAGCTTTTGGCCAGAGTGTTGGTGTTCAGCTCTGTGTCAGTGGGGGCAGCCAGCTCACTAAATGCTTTCGATGCATTTTAGAGAAATGCCAATCGAAGTTGGTTCTTATTGCTAATCTCAACTGTAACATTGTCATGTCATCTGTGCATCTGGACTCTCCGCTGTCTAAAAAACAAACATTAAGAAAAGCAACATGATTTTTTATATATATATATATTTAGACAAATGGAAAAACCTAGAAGTTCCAGATGTCTTCTGTGGCTGTGAAGCTACTTCCTGAAGTCTAAAAAAATATTGCCCGTGTATGTCACCAGGGTAATCTCACTTAGGGCGCGCATCAACGGGAAGTGTAAGATCCAGTGATTTTAGACCCATACTGTGGACTAAAAAGTCAGGATTTCTTGAGCTCCAATCTTTTTTAAATCCGTCTCTCTCAGGTCACTTAAGTGCAATACTGAATCACTGCAGTGTTTCAATGTAAATTACAAATAATTTACATGTGAAAGAACCAGTGGCCAGTCTGCTAAGCTTGTATACATGATCAATTGAGAGGCCTGTCTACCTCTTCTGATGATGACTTTAGAAAAAATATATATGTAGTTGAACATAGTTGATTTTCTAATTGAAATGCTCGTGTCTATAATATGAAAGGCAGAAACTCCGAGTTTAGAGAGGTGGTAGGAAGACAGTCACGTTGACGTGTAACTGTTTCCCGAGATATATATATATATATACACACAGCACAGCAGCCTTATCATTTGTCATAGGGAAAAATGTCTTTGTATTTTGTCTGCCGTTCTTAAATCAGTTGCTTAATGTTCATTGTCGACAAATAAAAAAAAGAAATGTGAATTGTGCAAATTATTTCCTTCTTCCTCTTGAAATGTAAACACAAATAAATAGTTGTTAGCTGTAGTATGATCACGGTTCCCTCGCTTCTCTGCCTTCTGTCACACATGAATAGCGTAGGTCTAACTTGTGTTTGCGTTGTATGTTTAATCTGCGATGCAACCCTTTGATTCTGCCTCTGACCCTCTTTTGCTTTTCATTGAAATGGAGCAAGATAATCCCCCCACCGCCCCCCGCTCTCCCCGCTCTCCCCGCTCTCCCCCCTCCACTGTCAGCCCTCTGCCAGTGAGAGAAATGATTTCGATGCATTTGTGTTCATCAAAGGGCCTCTGTCCTGTAGTTTCCCCTCACTGCCACTAGAGAGCACTCATATGATAAATGAGCAGATGTGGAGCTTGTGGAAGAGTCGTTTTCTCTTTTGCATTAATCTCTCCATTCATTTCCACCTTTTTATTCCATTAGCAGAGAAAGCCGTCTGAAACTAACGTGAGATACGTTTCCACATTGCCGCGTGAGCAAAAGGTCTTCTGAGGATAGCTGCTGTGGGGCAGGGAGTGTTTTTCGTGGACCTCAGATGGTCCTCACATCCAACCTCAAACATTAACACGGACATTGATCGTAAAAGACATCCTATCTGCTCTTTGATCGATACAGGGGAAATATGCAAGCTCATGTAAAAGTATTTCCGAGTCATATGGAGGGCAGTTTGTCCCACTCGGCTGTTTGGAGTTGAGGTGGGTGTTTCTGAGGTAGCTGTTGATTAGCCTAAGAAACAGAAGGAATCTCATTCATTTCATTAAGGAACTTACATACATTTGTATGAGAATATTACATCATGCTGTGTGTCTGCCTCATATTGAGAATTTATTTGCAGCCTTCCCACCCACTAACACAGAAAAATTAGAGCTTTCTTGGGTGGTTTATCAGTGGCATTAGCTGGATTTCAAGTAATTAACTTGGAGCACACCTCAGGGTGCACACGATAAAGCTCCAGTAATGCCATCATTTCTCTGACATGAGAGTGTTAAACACACCATGGCAGGGTGGGGCCGCTACACACCTGTGAGTCACTCCACTGACACAATGTCCCACTGATGAGTCACAGGATTGATTACTGGAGCTGGAGTTTCCTAACCGTCCTCCAGTCACAGTTAAAGCAGACGGGAAGTGCTCCATCATCAGAAACCAGGTCCAAACGAAGGCCACTGCTCCCATGTGTGGAGGAGCAGCAGGGAGTGCTGCCACCGTGTTTGGAGCCATTGGACACAGTGCTGCCGTTCCAGTCATTTAGAAAGAGTCTGTTTTGCTGAGTCATGGCAAAAAGCTTCTCCAACAGACAGCTATTAAAGAGCTTCTGTATCATGCAGTTCTCTATCATGTCTGAACTCTCTCCACCCTACATGTTCCATCTATACAGGGACTGAGGGGGGCTTTGGTTAGCAAGGACGGCATCAATTAGGGCATCATATTCCCATCATTGTCATTGTCATTGCAGTTGGTCAAGGCCTCATCTCCACTCTACACCTTGCCCCCCTGGCTGTAATTCTGCACCAAGGCTGAATTTCGGGAGAGACTTCAGATACAGTATTAGGGGACCACTGAGGCCTATATAAAAGCATCCAAAAAGCAGCATGTCATGGGACCTTTAAAGGTGCTCCTATGGTTACTCCCTTCCACAGAAGGCCAGCTGTCCTGGATTTGGATGTGATGCTGTCAGCCTTACAGCAGGAGCCATACGCAAAGTCATGATGTCATGTTGCAATGGCTTTATCTCAAGTCAGCAGCATACGTGTTGGCCATTGTGTCAGCAGAAGGAAGGTGAGAGATCCATGCCCTTTCGGAACCCACAAGGATTGCTGCCGCTTCCTGCTGGTAGATGCTGGTGTTGCTACGAACCCTCCATTCCACCCTGAGCTCTTGTCTTAAGCAGATGCTGGCCTATCTGTGGAGCTGCACCCTTTCCACCCCTCTCTGGACTGTGAAGAAAGGGTTGAGTTGGGACTCACTGTGCCTGCCAGGGACTAAATAGTTCCTTTATTGGCCAGGCT
Source organism: Perca flavescens (assembly GCF_004354835.1). Taxonomy (NCBI): domain Eukaryota; kingdom Metazoa; phylum Chordata; class Actinopteri; order Perciformes; family Percidae; genus Perca; species Perca flavescens. The sequence goes on from NC_041336.1 coordinate 32,489,630, forward strand.
GTTGTCAATATATGTTCAATATGTTAAACTGTTCACTTAAATCTTTAGATATACTAAAACTCCCTGTTGAAGCTCACACTTAACACACAAAAATATTTCATATCAAGATATGACAAATATACTCTGCAAAATGACATGTACTATAATCAAGTAGATGTTCAAAACAATGACTTGTGCACCATAGTTATGCAGTGCATTATATGTATAAAACATGAACTTCAAAAACTAATTTTGACTCATTATATTTTGGTTCCACTCATTATCAAGGGAAAAGTGGTTGCTGGTCATTACAGAAACATATTTTCCATGGTAACATACAAGCATAGATTTTGGGGTGCCACTGTACAAATCGTGAATAAGTAGTGTATCAAATGCTCATAATGCTGAGTCATTTTATTTTGAAAAGACTAAGGAATACAGAGAGATTGTGTTTGGAGTGAACAAGCAGGCCTGTTTCTTCCGTGTATCGGCCCCATTTCACATGTCTCTGTCTTTAATAATACTCGGGACGGACTGGACACTGATTTTGTGAGTGAGCAGAGGAAGAGGAAAAGGAATGAAGGCCGAGCAGAAAGACCTTTACTCTGGAGCACAGACCAGGCTAGACCAGGCTCCTCTTGTCTGGGTTGCTAGGAAACCGGCCAGGCGCCTGATCTAATTTATTAAATCCAGCCTCTCGCCTCCTCTATATCGCTCTCTTTCTCTTCCTGTGTCTGTCGCGCTCGCTCACTTTCGGCGTCCATGCTGCTTTCCCTATCCGTCGTTATCTTTGCCACCCTCTAAGGCGCTTATCTCCCTCCCTACCTCTCCTCTCCTCTCCTCACTCCATCTCTTCCCCCTCTCTCGACCAGGCGCTCCCCAGCTGCATGTGTGTATGTGGATATATATGTCTTTTTTCTCTCTCTCTCTCTCTCTCTCTCTCTCTCTCTCTCTCTCTCTCTTTCTCCCCCCCCCATCCTCCCTCCATCTCAGACCTCAGACAGTGTATCCTCTCCGGCTGTGCGGCAGCGCCACCCCCATATCTTTCACAGCGAGCCGTGAGTGCCGCCCTCAGGCAGGTCAGACCTTCTGTGACTTACCAAGCACACAAAACACACACACACATATAAACAGACACACACACACACACACACACTGCATTAGCATTTAGACTGTGACTTTGACTTGCTTTGCTCCTGGAGTCTAGATTTATAAATGCTGATGCATCGGCTGTTCACTACAAAGCGCTCTGCTGTGCTCATTGCCTGAATTATTCAACATTGCCATCGCCATCTTCAACCTGATCAGTGATCGTTCATGATAATCAATGGATCGAGCAGGTATACATAGAGAATGCTTTTGAGTGCCTTTTGCCGAGGAATAGTTGTGTTTTCTTCCCAGATAGAAACACAGAAAGTGTGTGTATAGGTTCTCCGGGAGTTGCCAGTGTTTCAGTGTCGCTTTTACATGCATGCTGCGACGGCTGAGGGCTGACACCTACAAATACAATTTCAGATAGACCAGCTATTGGTCAATGTGATGCTTGGAGTTTCTGTAAAGTCCTTCTTACGCTTCAGGTAACTGCTGTCTGGCAACGATACGATAATGGCAAATGCTGAAACTTAGTATAAGGTAGATGCTATAAGGTATCTGACAACAATAGCTCCTGTCGGTACTAGGGGTGGTACGGTTCATGAAAAAACATCCGAACCGTACGGTTCGCTTGTCTCGGTTCGGAACGTGTGTGCGTAGCGCGGTTCGTCAATACACTTCTAATGTGCACAAACCACTTACTGCCGTTGTGCCGGAAATGACGAGCAGCATGGCAGATGATTGGACCAACGCGTCACGTGGGGCTGGCTGGTCTCAAATTTCAAAACAGACTCTAATGGCGTCTCGTTGTGAATACGATCTCGTATTTTACGAAAATAGTTCACCGAAACGTGTTTCTGAAAACATTTGAAGCGAGAAATAGTTGCTAAATCTGTCTTCATTTCAGATCGACAAAGGTCAGTTTAAAAGATTTTCGTCAGATTTTGAGAGGTGGCGAGCCGACCACTCCTCAACGGTGGTGTGTGGAGTGCTGCAGGTCACGTCACCTGTATTTTTGTAAGAGCTACACTGAAGTTGTTCAGTTGTTATTCTGTAATATTTCAATCTTCATGTGCTAAAAAGGGCACATATGTTCCTGTAAATGGCGATACACATAATAAATGAAAAGCTTGTTGAAATCAACATTGTCTTCCCTCTTGCTGTATCAAAATCTCACCTTGCTTTCCTCAGAGATGGTCCCAATAATGTGCTTAAAGTTAAATTCCGTTTGTGCATGATTACAAGATAGAACCATGTTTTAATACTGTGTCCTACATTGTGGATAATTAAGCTATATATCATATGCTGTATATATAAGTATATTTCGGGAGTGTTAAAGATTAAAGAAAAAATAACAACAAGAACCGTACAGAACCGAAAACCGTGACCCTAAAACCGTGATACGAACCGAACCGTGGGTTTTGTGAACCGTACCACCCCTAGTCGGTACAAAACTGTTCTGCTGCATGTGTTAAGTGCCTAAAGAACCTAGGAAAGTCGTGAAGTCAGCAAACTGACTCTGCAATGTAGTTTGTTTCTTTTTTTTTTTAAACTCTCACTTTAATTTCATAGCCAGTAAGACTTTAGTGATGTGTTGATTGGTTACAAGGAAGAAAGGAGGAAGCGTGGAGGAATTGAACACCGACTGTGATCTTCTCTGCTGGGTATCCTGGCTGTGTGTCGGATGGTTAGCTGGCCTCCGTACCGCCGTCGGTTTGCAGTGGGACTTTAGGGGCTGTGGTGTCCTTTTCGCCGGGACTTAAAGCTCCCCCTATTCTGCTCATTTTCAGTTTATACTTGTATTTTGTGTTTCTAATAGAACATGTTTGCATGCTTTCATTTTCAAAAAACACGTTATTTTTCTACTGCCTGTCTGAATATACCTGTATTCACCCTCTGTCTGAAACGCTCCGTTTTAGCGCCTGTCCCTTTAAGACCCCCTCCCCCCCTCCTGAAAAAGCCCAGTCTGCTCTGATTGGTGAGTGTTTCCAGGTCTTCAGCATCTGTGCTCGAGGGATGCTCTGCACCATCACTGCAGCCGGGGATTGACTGTAACGGTACTGCAGCGGCACATTCTACCTATATATAGTATAGTTGTAGTGCTGACGGCTCGTTTAAAGGAACAGTTTCTGAATACGGGCTATGTGCAGTTCTCTGTGGATTGAGCGTTTTGATGCTTTCACAGTATTTATATTCACCTCCACCTGCTCACTTTTTACAATAAGCTTTAACGTTAGCTGGATCCTGGAGTGCTGGCGCCATTCACCCGGGTGACTCTTTTTCTGTGTGCCGATCTGATGGCTTTATGATGAATCACGCACGCAAGTTGAAGGAGCTGATGGGATAACATTTCCCTGGAATTGCACCCCGTATGATTTCATGTGACAAATGAACATGGTGACTGAGTGATCTTGTCACTTGTCCTGCCCAGCATTCCAATGGCCTCAACCGTAGACACATCACCCGCATCGCTCTTTATGTTTTCAACTGCTTTCTTGCGAATGATCTCTGAAATCTAGAGTTAATATTGTGTGAATATACATATGTGTGAAAATCAAAAGCAGAAGGGTATTGATATTATTTTTTTTTTGCTCATTGTGCTGTTACACAGCAGCTCCCGTCACGGTTCAGCACAGGTCAGGAGAAATAAAAGGCTGTGTGATGATGAGGGAACACTCTCCTCACCTCCTCGAAATGTGTTTAAGCATCAGTGGAATAATCTGCACACAGACACACACACACACACACACACACACACACACACAGAGCCTGGCATGTACTTTATAATTAGAATCTACAGTCATAAAATGGAGACGATGTACAAGGCATCACACAGAAGACAGCCACAGTTGCCCTCCACATCCCGCTGCCGAGAAGCAAGAGAGCTGCCCCCTGGGAAATGTGGTTCTTGTCATCATCAAGGCTGTAGTCGATGGTGACCTCAGCAGAATGAGATCAGTGGCACCACCGTGAGCGTGTAAGCCTCAGTCATCATTTTGTCAGCCACAGTGACACAGCGAACTGGGAGGCAGCAGGTTGCCCAGAGGTGGCGTCACCCGCTCCATCCAGCCCTTTAGCTGAGACGTGAAGCAACAAAGCATCAAACACTCAGGAATAAAAGGCCATAGAAACGCTTGTTACACCAGAATCTTTAGCTGACCCCGTCACCATTTCTCACCCTGCTCGGATCTCTATGAATCATCTCCGGCCTCAGGTGCTCCTGTGTGTGACAGAATCAGGAGGGGGTGAAAAAGAAAGGCGATACCCAACCACTACTGTAACGCCACTGGGGAGCTGAAGGCTGGGACTTACGAACGCTGCGTTTGGGCTACGTTACTGGTTACTGGTTGCACGGCGTTGGTCGTTCGACTGCTCATTTTCCAAGATGGCGCCCGCACGTAAACACAAACGCTACTGTCTTTATAATCTATCTTTTTAATAAACTGTCTGTACACTTGCAAAGTTCTCAATGCTTCGGTTTACATGTAGGGACCCTCATCATGCTACCGTGGAAGTGTGGTGCTATTTTGAGCCTTGTTAGCGGTATAAAATAGCGTTTTACCATCTGCCCCAAAAGCTAGCGTTAGCAGCTAACCACTGGTTTTGCGGTATCTTGTTTAAAGCTAGAGACGCATTCGCATTAGCATGAAAACAGATCCCAGAGAGCAAATGTTATTAATCCCATGGTTCAGTTTGCGTCCTTTAAAAGGTGAACATTCAGGTACGTAATGGTAACAGTTTCTGGATGAATTCATTGTATTGTTCATTGTAACATTTTTCTATTTCTTAATTTGATTAGGATTTGTCCAGTTTTGCCTGTACTATATTCTTGGCGTTTCTTTTCATGTTTGTCTTTCCTCATTTCCTCCTAAACGCAATCTTGCCATTTTAAAAGCCTTTAATGGCGCCGGGGATGTCAGGGGAGCATCACTGCTCCGCCGAACAACGCCTAGTTTTTCTCATTGTAATTCGTCACCATTCGACAGTACTGCCGGGTCCACAGAGAACTGTCAACCAGATTAATGAATTAGTTCACCGGCCACACACACACACACACACACACACACACACACACACACACACACACACACACACACACCGTCTCTTGTCTCGAGCTTTGACTTTGTGGCGAGCTACTTCCAGTTGTGTTTGGAAGCATTTAAATTCTCGTCCCGGAGTTTGTGGATCGACCTGCAGAGGGGGAACAGCATGATGGCCGCAGTGTCACTTTGGATCACGTTTCATGCAGCCGGGCTCGCAGTGTGCATGGTGTGTGCTGTAGCAGTATTGCTTTTCTTATATGCAACATTTACAGTAACTCGGCAGTGCACTGCAACCGGCTGTATCTTATTTAAAAAAATGTTTAATATGCCATTTTGCGTTATTTTTGGATTGATGCATTATAGTTTTTCATTACTGTGATCAAGTTTGTGTTATTATGTTTCACTAAGCCATCCAAGAGATTACCTGTTTTGAAAAATACAAAGTCTGTCAATAAAAAGCGGAACTTCTCGGCGGCTTAGTGTTGATTTAGAGTCCGTTACTTTTTTGGGATTCATTCATCTTGTCGTGTCCAAGGGTGTCGGACTTGGGGTGGAAAGGGGACTGAGTACCCAGGGTCGTCATGTGAAGAGGGCCCAAAAAGAAGCTAAAATGAATGGCTGTGGATGTGGGGATGTTCCCATAGAGAATGCCTTTCTACACGGCCCAGAATTCTGTGCTACGCCCCCTGGCCGTGTCTCATTTTGTCTCCCAGTGGAACAACAAAATGGTGAACCCATTCCTCTTAGGTGTTCCTCCTGCTTCCTGTCTTTATGCCAGGGTAAAAGAATCACCTCCTGGCTTTGGATCCACGGTTGGCATACAGACATGACAGCTTTGATCTTCTTATCTAACTCCCTACATGTGGAACTATTTCTTTAACAGTAAGGAGAGTTAGACCTAGAAACCCAATATATTCTCTGAGTTTTTGTGTGTGTGTGTGTGTGTGTGTGTGTGTGTGTGTGTGTGTGTGTGTGTGTGTGTGTGTGTGTGTGTGTGTGTGTGTGTGTGTGTGTGTGTGTGTGTGTGTGTGTGTGTGCTGTGAGGCCGACCACAGTTACACTACCACACTGCAGCTGAGACCGACTCTGGCTGAAAGACAAACGTGGAGATTCGATCACATGGTTGAAGTCACAGAAAGACAACAGTTCACAGGCAGTCGGAGCCTGTGGTGAAATGCTGATGGATACTGATGGAGTCCAGGCAGGGCGGGTGGGGAGATGGAGCTGGAGCTCTCTCTAAAGAGCCCAGTGGACCGATCGACCCGCTTGAACCTCCCTGTTGGAGAGCCGGATCAACATGGACATATTGTGGTCAAGTCGAGTCAATTTTACTATAGCCCAAAGCATACGACACCCCCTGTCCTCAGACCCTCGCTCGCATCAGATCAGGAAAAGGTCCCCCAAAAGTGCAGCTGGAGAGACTCAGGTGCAATGCAACTTTATTGTCTACTGTAATGTCAGATTGTACTCGACTACACCTTTACACAACCCAACAAGATATGTACAACCCAATAGGAGTGTTTCAACACACACGTTGGGATTTCCTCGTTTCTCTAATGTGAATATAGTTCATACTTTGAAGGTCCCATGACATGGTGCTCTTTGGATGCTTTTATTTAGACCTTAGTGGTTCCCTAATACTGTATCTGAAGTCTCTTTTATATAGACCTTAGTGGTCCCCTAATACTGTATCTGAAGTCTTTTATATAGACCTTAATGGTCCCCTAATACTGTATCTGAAGTCTCATTTATATAGACCTTAGTGGTCCCCTAATACTGTATCTGAAGTCTCTTTTATATAGACCATAGTGGTCCCCTAATACTGTATCTGAAGTCTCTTTTATATAGACCTTAGTGGTCCCCTAATACTGTATCTGAAGTCTCTTTTATATAGACCTTAGTGGTCCCCTAATACTGTATCTGAAGTCTCTTTTATATAGACCTTAGTGGTCCCCTAATAATGTATCTGAAGTCTCTTTTATATAGACCTCAGTGGTCCCCTAATACTGTATCTGAAGTCTCTTTTATATAGACCTTAGTGGTCCCCTAATAATGTATCTGAAGTCTTTTATATAGACCTTAGTGGTCCCCTAATACTGTATCTGAAGTCTGTTTCCTGAAATTCAGCCTTGGTGCAGAATTACAGCCACTAGAGCCAGTTGCACAATGAGATTTCCTTAGTTTGTGCCATTTCTGTGTCTGTAGCTATTGTAGGAGGAGAGAGCCAGGTGCAAGGTGGAGGGTGGGGGTGTGGCCTTGACCAACTGCCACTTTGCTCTTTTGAAAGCCATGATGTCTCTCTCTCTCTCTCTCTCATGGGTGGGCCAAATTCTCTGGGCGGGCAAATCAGAGAAAGGGGAGGTAACCTTGTTCCTTATGACCTCATAAGGAGAAGATTCCTGATTGGCCCATCCGAGCTTTCATTTTCTCAAAGGCAGAGCAGGATACCCAGGGCTTGGTTTGCACCTATCACCATTTCTAGCCACTGGGGGATCATAGGCAGGCTGGGGGAATGCATATTAATGTTAAAAAAAAACTCATAAAGTGAAATTTTCATGTCATGGGACTTATAAACAAAGTGAGGGCTGTTTTTGTCTTTAGTTGGTGAATCAGTTGTTTGAGTGTGTCCGTGTTTCTCATGAGATAAACTCAAATGCAGCATTTCAATTGGCTGCTTTGTCTTTTGAGGTTTCTGTTGGTGGAGAATTTCTGCCTCTTCTCTGTTGGAGTTCTCCTTGAATAAGTAGTTTATGTCCAGACAGAAACCTTTGCTCTATGGTCACTCCAGGAGTAAAACCATAAAATGGCATGCTTAGATACATGGTGTAGTTAAAAAAGGCGATGTCACAGAGAAAACATGTAAGGATCATCCCCAAAGGAAGTTTCTTTATTCAGTGGTAAAAAATTTCCTTAAACTCCAAAATGCACTGATATCAATCCAGCCGTGGTCCAGTCTGTGCTGGCTGCAGGCAGCGCGAGAATAGCCCGAATCTTCCAGAGGCCATCCAGGGATTTTCGACAGTTTGGAAAGAACTACAGACGCACGCCTACAAAGACCAGCGCACACACACATGCAGGCAGCAGCAGGCATCTGGAACAGTCAACCTCCATCCTTACTGCGTCGAACGGCAATGTGTTCTAGCGCCAGTGGAAAGATACTGTTTGTGTTCACCCTGTGGATGCTGTTTGTGCCACACACACACACGCGCACACACACACACACACACACACACACACACACACACACACACACACACAAAGGCACCCACCTGCTCAGCTGCTGTGACATGGCACAGGGAATTACGAACCCGAGGAAAAAGGAGAGAGAAAGGCAGAGATAAATAAAGAAGAGAAGGTAGTGCTGGAAAGTGGCACAAGCAGAGAGAATGAACAGAGAGGATGGGGGGGATGGTGGCCGGGGAAAACAGATGGAGGGATATGTGAGGAGAGGAAATGGAGAGGGAATGCTTTTCTGCCCAGATCATTGTGAAGCCGTATATGTATGTACGCACATCAGAGAGAAAACATGCTGGCCATGATAATGTAAAGGTGAGGAGGGTGTGCCAGGCAACGCAGCGCTCCTCTCCATGGTGATAATGATTATGGTGATGATGCACACCTGCACCCACTGTCCATCTGTCTGTCTGTCTCTGTCCGGCCTACTGACAGCGGTTGCCATAGCAACCAGGGATGTCCCAGCTGTAATGTTGGCAGAGCTTTATCAAATTGATCCACCAGTTTGAAGCTGCAGCCTCAGACCTGTACCGTAAGTAAGAGGTCGACAACGCGTATGAAGGCCGGCTACACACTGGCTGCGTGGCGTGAGCGTGTCAGCTGCGTGGCGTGCCCGTTTATATTTCAGCTCCCATGTTAACAGGTTCGAGCTCGAACGCCGCCTGCTCGACACGCACGACACGTCGCAGGCGCGTCTCGAGCTCGCGGCCGAAAACGCGTGCCTGCTAGAAACAGGACCGACGCCTATTTTTCACGCGACACGCAAGCGTGTTGGAAGCGTTTTCAGGCAAAATAGAACAGGAAAAGATGTTTATTTTGTCATTTTGACACAAATACATATTAATTAATCACATGTCGATGTTTGAAAGTCTCTAAGTTTTGACATTAATGGGAAAAAAATGATAAATAATTATCGATTTTCAAATATCGCACCTGTCAATACAGAACGAAATATCCTATAGCCTATTTTGCCGTCAACACTGCCGACGTTGTCTTCGCTGTAATCAAATCAGTATATATTTATGTTGAACATGGTATTTCATTTTATCAATGGGAAACATCCATGTGTCCAGACAAGGCTAGCAGCAGCAGCTCTTTGATGTGAGGATAAGACCTGTGCTGATTCTCCTGATGGAGATGACGACATCCTCTGCAACTCAGACTACAGAACAGAGGTGCCGAAGCAGGTGGACCGGCTGCTTCCCCAACCCAGCGAGCAAAACCACTAGAGTCTGTTGGTTTTCATATGAGAATGCAAAGTAAATCAAAGTTCCCATGGAAACGCTGAACTTCTTGCATGAATTCCGGGATCTACTTTTGGTTTTAGGCTCAGTGAGGAACCTGAGCGCCGCAGCGACTCACAGCTGTGTGCATCACAAGTCAACGGAAAGTATCTGCTGACTACGGACACCCAGGAAATACACAAGCCTCAACTGTTGCTCTGCCTTTTGAGAATGTATCAAAAGGACATGATGTCTTCTAACTATAGTCTACCAGCAATCATGTGGATATCACTCCACAGCACACACACACACACACACACACACACACACACACACACACACACACACACACACACAGAGGAACAAGATATGTTTAGTTTAGGTGGGCTGTAAGCCACATGAAGTATGAGAGCATGCTTATTTTCCGACAGCCTGCTGCCGGTTGCACAGGATTGAATCAGGGTCAGCGCTGAGGATCTGGCCTGTGTAACAACCATTACCAGTGTGTGTCACTCATTAGAGACTGCAGATGGAGGAACACATACCTTGCCTGCTATGGATGGCCGAACAGAGAGTTCATCAGTTGAACAAGGAAATATGGTCTGAATATGGACACCACATGCTGGAAAGAATCCTACGTTAATCTTTGCTCTAGCCTCCTGTCTGAGGAGGTCTTTGCACTAAACTGTGCTTCAGCATTGGATGGCACTCAGTCCTCTTTCAGGACAACATCTATTATTCATGACTGTAATGAGTCTCTGGTAGTGACCGACAGAGATGGGAAGTACAAATACTTTGTTACTGTACTCAAGTAGATTTTTCAGATATTTTTACTTTACTATTTATTTTTGTGCCGACTTTTTACTCCTTACATTTTTAACACGAATATCGGTACTTTCTACTCCTTGCGTTTTACAAAATTGGCTCGTTACTTTAGTTTCAAATAATTTCAGTGGAGTTACCGTTATTACTTTTCGCGTCATCAATACCGAATTCAATCTAATTGGATGGTGTTGAGGGTAGATGTCGATGAGTGGTCCTGAGCAGGTGTAAAGATGGGATTTCTATTATTTTCCCAATAAAGGCCCATAGGCAAAACTAACAATTAAGAAAACCCTAATTAAAGAGAAGAAAAAAAATACTTTATAAACTTTATAAATTGACATGAGAGTCAAAAAATCTTTAAATTACACCAAGATACAGCAGTATACAAGTTGACTTTTTTTTTAAATAGTCACCAGAGCATTCAACAGACTTACGTCCTCCCTCCTCCAGCTCCCTTGAGCAACTGAAACTGCCAGTCTATATGGACTTGTAGCGCGCCCCTGGAATTGGACCATACCAACACAAAAATACAATACAGGGGTGGCTCAGGCGAGTAGACAATAAAAGTGTGAGGAATGTGAGTAATGGCTAGTTTAACAGATGATTTGAAAACAGTGTGATAAGTAACAGAACATATTGACACCCTAAACAAACATACACAGGCAACCTTTACACTCAGTCTTTGAGATATAAAATAGGTTGCTACCATGACGGCAGCCATGCGCACCGTCACAGATGGGAATGTACGTTGTTATAATGTTCTGCAAATTGTGCCAACCGAAACACCACGAACTGCTGGCTTTCAAGAATTTACCATCAAATTTAAAACAACACATAGAGGTAAATGCATCTTCTTGTTGTTATCAAAAGCTATTTGTTGTTTGTTTCAGTAACTTTATTAAGTTTACGTTATTGGTCACTTACATTTGTTCTCCTGTTAGCAATGACAACGCCTTGGTTCGCTAGCATTTAGTTAAGTAACCCAAGTAATGGTAAGGTTAGCAAGCGTTCAGTTAATTTGAAAATAATCTAATACTAGCTGATACAATATCTGCACGTATAGCTTTATATTAAAAACAAATTCAGTAATTTGATTTAGTGTAACAGTGCTGTAGTAACGTTAACGTCACTCAAGGCCGTTCTTGTTTTGGAGACCACTTAAGTTAACGATAACGTTACTTGGTCTCGTCTCGAATCGACTTTCTTTTGGGCTAATGTTAACGTTAATGTCTCAAACCTCTCAGACGTAAGTTAGAGGACTCATGTTGGAATTCTCACAGAATCACAATTGAATTCATATCTTGCTACTCAGTCAGAATCTTATTAACCTGGAGTCCCAGTCTCTGTCACAATAATCATATATGTAATGTTTTAGGCCAAGGCTGCCCAATTTGGGGCCCGTGGGCCAAGTTTAGCCCGTGCTCTCTTTGTTTTGACCCGCCATGGATTTGACATACTCATGCTTATTCTCCTCTTATTTTAAAAGTAACGACTACAAAACTTAAATTTTGTGCAGTTAAAAAGTACGTAATCTGAGTTTAACTGCAATGTTAACTTACATATGTATGTTTTATCTATGGAGAATGGCAAGAATTACGGTATTCTTCAACATCGACATTTATTTTGTTTCTGTTTTAGGCCTATTGGCAGACATCCATTTTAAATGTAGGCAATGGCATATAAAGAACCTTTTTTCCATGTCCACTGAAGTTTGATTAGCCTGAAGAGACAAAATAATCTTAGAAGGCAACAATCACACTTTGTTTGAAGTGCCCGGGTCAGAGAATACAATGTAACCTTTTTTTCAAAGCCAAAACAATTTGGAAAAACTGATCTAAGAAGTTTTGATTTCGCTTTCTAGGTAGATTTGCAAAGCATGTGAACAAACATTTACAGCAGAAATACACCTTGTACTCAAACCCTGTCCTCTGGCGAGCTCAGCACACATTCCCCCCCCACACAGCATCTGCTGTCAAGCACGAGTTAATTACAAGGTGGAAGAAGGCTGGAGTTAGCTGTTTATTCCATGAAAACACATTGTCTGTAAACACACTAGCACATACAGTACATTACACACACACACACACACACACACACACACACACACACACACACACACACACACACACACACAAAAGCAGACATGCACACACACACACAAACACACACAAACGCTACACAACCACAGCTCCCTCCCTGCTGTGAGTGTTGACCCTGCAGATGTAGGTCTTGTCTGGTGTGCTGAGCTTTGGCCTCATTGCCTCCACACACACACACACACACACACACACACACACACACACACACACACACACACACACACACACACACACACACACACACAAGAAGAAGCATGAACACATGATGCCTGTGCATTTATTACCAACATCCACATTGCTTCAGCTCCTCTGCATCGTCAAGTCATGTGAATGCATCTGTGTGTGTGTGTGTGTGTGTGTGTGTGTGTGTTCCTGCCAGGCCTGCACTAATAGTCTTAATGCTTCCTGAGGAGTTGCCCAGAGCTGCATTAGCCTCTGGATTGGCCATTGATTTGACGCAAAGAGCCTCAGCCCTCCACCCTCCCTATCCTAACACACACACACACACACACACACACACACACACACACACACACACACACACACACACACACACACACACACACACACACACACACACACTCCACCCAACCAGCCCCTTAAAGCTCTATACGGCCAAGGCTTCCTGTCTCGCGCCCACGGGGTTATCTCCCCAATGCAATTAAGGTGCTTTAAAAGTGCTTTTTCAGGAACAAGAAGCGGGGGTAATGAGGGAGAGTGCTGGCTGGACAGCTCCGCCGCTCAGCGCAATGGGAAGCCCCCGCTACTCCGGCCAGACGCTGAGATGGATGGACACACCCCGACTAAGAGGAGAGCGAAGGGGGGAGGAAATGGATACATTACTACAGGGGGAAATGTGTGTGTCTGTGTAACTTTAGAAGGGTGGGGGGGCTTATAGTGCAATAATACTTAAAGTGAAATAGGTTTACTATCATCTTTCTGCTACATTTGGTGCACCTTGATCACTGTCAATCAATATGCAATTTAAAGGTGGTTATATTTTTCAACTAAGAGGCTTTATTTGATTAGATTAGTCCATCAGATGTTCTCATGTTTCAGGACCACAGCCAATCACTGAGAGCTTCAGAGGGACACAACATAGTGCATCTAGTGATTCTTTATATATATATATATATATATATATATATATATATATATATATGGGAGTCCATAACCCTAACATATTAATTTAGCAGAAAATGGAAATGTAAGAAAAGCAGTAATACTTGCATATAATAGCATACTAAAGTTATGAGCTTTGAATATGGGTGTTCTGTGCATTTTGTCAGAGCAATCAGAGATGTCTGACAATAAAGAAACAATTTTATTTAAAAGTCCAGTTACAAATTGCATCACAAGTTATTATAGACGGTGACGCAGCTCACAGACGTTAATAATCAAATGAACGATGGCTGAATTCCATTTCTCTGCTTCAGTGTCAGGGTCCTGGCGTTGTTCATTCTGACTCACTGCTCGGCCCTACATCAGCTGCTGGCAGCACAACACACACCGCAACAACTGAACCTTGTTGCTTGTCTCACATCCACAGCGCTGTGGAGTAAGGTCTGGCTACTGCACCACAGATGCATTCTGGGACAGGATGAAAAAAAAACGCTCTGGGTTGATTGCATTTCTTTAAACCAATCCCAATCGTCTTGGGCGCCACACATTACATACAGTACAGGCCAAAAGTTTGGACACACCTTCTCATTCAATGCGTTTCCTTTTTATTTTCATGACTATTTACATTGTAGATTCTCACTGAAGGCATCAAAACTATGAATGAACACATATGGAATTATGTACTTAACAAAAAAGTGTGAAATAACTGAAAACATGTCTTATATTTTAGATTCTTCAAAGTAGCCACCCTTTGCTTTTTTATTAATAAAGGAAAAAATCCCACTAATTAACCCTGACAAAGCACACCTGTGAAGTGAAAACCATTTCAGGTGACTACCTCATGAAGCTCATTGAGAGAACACCAAGGGTTTGCAGAGTTATCAAAAAAAGCAAAGGGTGGCTACTTTAAAGAATCTAAAATATAAGACATGTTTTCAGTTATTTCACACTTTTTTGTTAAGTACATAATTCCATATGTGTTCATTCATAGTTTTGATGCCTTCAGTGAGAATCTACAATGTAAATAGTCATGGAAATAAAGAAACACATTGAATGAGAAGGTGTGTCCAAACTTTTAGCCTGTACTGTACATACATTACATTTTATTCATGCTTGTTACCTATATCAACATTGTTTTTAATCACTTTTGACCTGTTTTGACCTGCGATTAATGAGTGTAGCCCCTCAGTTGAGATGAGTGTACCTTCAGGTAGCCAACGGCCCTTTTACCCACAATCACACCTGTTGATGATTCTTATTAAGTGCTTTAGTATCTGAAGATTTACGGCTTTGACTTGGGTCTCTGTTAAGGACTAATATGGACTTTGCTCTCTGAAGATTAAGAACTTTTAACTTAGGTCTCTGTTAGAGGCTTATATGGGCTTTGTTCTATTCTTGCTTTCTACCCCCCCACATAACTATGTCTTATGTTACACCATGCCAGAATCTATACAGTGTTTCAACAGCAGAATGTTAGAGTGACTATTTTGAGAATTGGCAAACTGTCCTCTCCAGATCTTCTGCAGGGTCTGTAATTGATGCTGAATTCTTTGATGTAATAAACCTTTTACAATCAAGAAAAGTGTCAGCGGATTCCTCTTCGTACATCACCACAGCATCGCTACTAAAGATACCACAGGGCTTCATTGCCCATTGGCCAGGACTCTGATGAAGATGTAACCTTACATCGAAACGTTAGTCACTGTTATGCACCTTAAAGAATAAAACTATAAAGCGAGAAGACATCTGTGTTGCACTGGCAATTTTTTGTTACTATACATTACATATTCTTTGTAAATCTTTACAATCATTCCCTGAAAGAACCTAGCAAGCCTGCCTTGTTGCAACCGTCCAAACGTTCTTCTAAACTTAGACATTTTTCAGCGTGTATCTCCCTACCTTGAAGGTTGTTGTTGTTTCCCGAAGCGAATGGAGTTTGAGAACGGCAGCGCACGGAGAGAGAGAGGAAGTAGAGGGACACAGCCTGACATCCGGCGCCATATTGGCTTTATCCTGGAACTGTACTTCCGTTGATCAAGACAGAGATTGTGAGCAATGTAGACGCCGGGTTCTAACAAGAAAGAAAGAATGCATGAAATTGAAAAAGAAAATGTAAACCTGTAACTGACTCATCAATCGTCACAAATCCATTCCTCAGATTCACATGGCGCAAAGCTGTGTTCCTGTCTGTCATGGTGTGTGTGTTTTCAGGTTGGAGCAGAGTGCTCTGCAGCGAGCCATGTCCCCTGTCCACATTAACACACATTAGGGTTAATGGGCTAATTACTGCTCCAGCATGTTATGCAATATCTGGGTGGATACAGACAATTGGGTTTCAGCATCTGATGCTGACTGACGATGTCTGTCTGACTGCTCCCTGCTGCCCTAAGCAATCCTCGCAGAAAACAGCACACACTGAGATTGGTGCTGGAGCCCTTTCTAAAACATACAGGAGCAATAAATTCCACTGTGACTCAGTGTGTGGGTCTTCATCGGCGTGTGTCTTTGCCATGTAGCCTATACCTTCAGGCCTGAAAGAAGAGAGTGCCCCTTGACAAAAGAAAGGCTGAGTTTAATAATATTACCTTTTTTTTTTGTTTTGTTTTTTCGAATGATGCGCAAATTACAGCGTCGCAGTTTCAAGCAGCAGAGGAGAGGGAAAGAAAAGAATGGAGAGGTGAGAGCAACAGAGAGAGAAATGAGACAGACCCAGCGTATGTCCCCAGGCTCAAATGATTCATAATGGCTTTTCAAGGGGAGACGGAAAGAAAAAGGACGCTTTAGCAAACGAAGGCAGGAATAAAGCTACTGTGAAACTTCATGTAAGGTCAGGACAAAATGGGGGGAGAGGAAAAGAGAAGACAGCGGAGGAGGAGGCGGTATAGCTATAACACACTATAAGCTAATAAAGTGGGAGTACTCTGCTCTCCCAGCCTGCCTCTGGTCCTGCTCTCTTTCTGCAATCAATAGCCCCATAATTTCAGCCAAATAGCCGCCGCGGCTGCTGTGCTATGGCGACAAATCAGAGCACAGCAGCACTGCTGCAGCTCCCTCAGCCCCACCGCTCTGACCAAGAGCCAAATATTCTATTTAGCTTCACTGAATGCAAACTGCGAATAAGATTTGTGAGAGGGGAAAAACAAAAAAGCCTATATTTTGGATATTTTGAAGTCACGTGTGCTTGGTTTGAGTCTCCCAACACGAGCACATCATGCACGGCAGCGATAAGGAACAGAGAGAGAGACTAACAGGAGAGGAGTTCTGTTAATGGAGCCAAAGAAGAATCCATGTTGGGGCATTTCTTCCTCTTAGTGGGGTCTGCAATGTCACGTTTCTGTCTCTACCCCTGGGAATGCTTAGCCCATCTCAGTGCCATCTCGATCTCATTTTAGAGCTGTTACAGCGGCCACAGCCCTGCAGCAGGAAGCAGGCAATATGTCCGCAGCGGTGCTGCACAGTTGAAGTGCTGGTCTGGGGTCATTACCGAGCGTAAACCTGATATAGAGCAGCTGTTGAAGGCAGACACACCTCATAGGATTAGACATCAAACAGTGAACACAAGCACAAATGCAGACATGCAAGTACCAGCGCACATTGCATACAAAGATGTGACTGCTGGGGGAGCATCCAAACCTCTGACAGCCAATCAGCTGATAGGACTCAATGTGTCTGACTACGTTCCCACAGCCCTATGTTCCCACATTTCTAAGGTTTTTTTCAAAATTAGGCCCTATGTTCCCACAGTTCCCACATTTCCAAGATTTCTTTTCCAAAATTAGGCCCTATGTTCCCACATTTCCTTTTTCATGAATTTGTATTAGATTTTATCCCCCTTTCTCCCAATTTGGCAGCCAATTACGCCCAACCTATTATCCAGTAGCAATGATGGAATGTAACCCTAACTCTAACCCTAACATAGGTTCTAATTTTAAGAAAAATCATAGAAATGTGGGAACATAGAGCTGTGGGAACATAGGGCCTAATTTTCAGTGAAT
This sequence comes from Perca flavescens, assembly GCF_004354835.1. Taxonomy (NCBI): domain Eukaryota; kingdom Metazoa; phylum Chordata; class Actinopteri; order Perciformes; family Percidae; genus Perca; species Perca flavescens. The sequence continues at coordinate 32,507,242 of NC_041336.1, forward strand.
TTTTTTTTTTTTTTAGAAATGTGGTAACATAGGGCTGTGGGTCCATTGGGCTGTGGGACCATTGGGCTGTGGGAACATAGGGCTGTGGGACCATTGGGCTGTGGGACCATTGGGCTGTGGGAACATTGGGCTGTGGGACCATTGGGCTGTGGGTCCATTGGGCTGTGGGACCATTGGGCTGTGGGACCATTGGGCTGTGGGTCCATTGGGCTGTGGGACCATTGGGCTGTAGGACCATTGGGCTGTAGGACCATTGGGCTGTGGGACCATTGGGATGTGGGACCATTGGGCTGTAGGACCATTGGGCTGTGGGTCCATTGGGCTGTGGGACCATTGGGCTGTGGGACCATTGGGCTGTAGGACCATTGGGCTGTGGGACCATTGGCCTGTGGGACCATTGGGATGTGGGACCATTGGGCTGTAGGACCATTGGGCTGTGGGACCATTGGGCTGTAGGACCATTGGGCTGTGGGAACATAGGGCTGACCCCCTGACGGACACTACAAGCAGAAAGCTCCAAGCTTCCCAGCTTCATTCACACAGACATTTACGATCGTAAATCAACGTTTGAATGCTGCGCTAGGTCTGTGGTCGGCCTCCAGAACGTTTGGTTACAAGGTAACCTTGGTTCTCTGAGTGAAGAGGCTATCTCTCCACGGAGTGGAATATGTAACCAGTTCCCCCCCGTACACATGGAGTATGTAACTCCGTGGAGAGATAGTCTCGATACGATAGAGAACAGCAGAGAGAGACAGCGGGGTGAAACAGCGAGTAGAGCCAGAATATTTTCACATGTAACTCCATGAATTACTGCTTCATCTCAACCAAATCAGAGTTGGTGATTGGTGGAGCAGTTGGTGATTGGTGGAGCAGTTTCTTTTGTCCCTGCCGTGTTTGAAGGAAGTGTGTTTTACGATAACTGAGGCAGTCGTCGAGTCTTAGCTTAGAGAGAAACTTGAATTCAGAAGGTGTACGGTTGTATGAATATTTCAGAGGTTATTTCATTTATTTATTGGACTAAAAAAGCTAATGGAGCATGTGGAACGTAGCGAATTTGACCACTGGATCCCTTCTCCCAGCTGAACCGATGGGTGTGTGTGTGTGTGGGGGGGACATGACACTGGATACAGCCCTGCCAGCTAATTGCTGCAAATTGCCATTTAGCAAGATAATTATAATTCAGAGACAGCTATCTAGATGGCTAGATATTAGATTTTTATTTGACCCTTTAAAAACGTCTCTCCCAGCTTCCTGTCCATTAACACCCTGATTCATTCGTCCATCCCTCCATCTTTCCTACCTCCATTCATCTTCTCTGACTTTGTGTTTTCTAAAAGCTAATGTACGCTGGGCCATCTTTAATGCAGTCAAATATTCATATATGCGAGCGGGCTGCGCCACTGCGTTTCACACCTCCACACAGCAGTGTGACGGGCAGACAGCCTGTTACACAATGAGAGGCTTCTCCCTGGAGAGCTCTGCTAAACACGGAGACTTCAGTCTGAAATGGCTGGCTGTTACGGAGGAAGGCTGCTTTTTGTTGCAGCTGCAGATGAGGAGGAAGTGACTGAAGGGGGGGGATGGGGGGGGCAGGATGAGGAATACAACAAAGGCACTGTGGTTTAGGTTATGATGAAGTGTCACAAGTGCACAATAACGTGAGGATTATTCACTCTGTGCAGCGTGCACCATGCAGCGTCAGCCAATTTGAAGATATCAGTCATAGAAATTCACCTGCTCTTATTTTTTGTGTCATAGCTAATGTAAAACTGGGTGCAGTGGTCGGTGGTGGGGAGGGGGGGGGCATCTGCACAGTTTGTTTAGGGAAATATTGGTGGTGGAGTATCCAGCTAACCGGACGTTTTCTTGGGACTTGCTGTCTTAAAGGAATACGCCACCGTTTGTTGAAATAAGGTTATTCACCGTCTCCTCTATATTTATATAGGTGGGCAAACGCATTTTTGTCTCAGTGCATGCATTGTCTTAGTCCGGCAGCGCTGGCGCTAGCTTAGCTTAGCGTAGGCAATGGAATCCTTTGTTGCCAGTTAGCATGTCGTGATTAAAAGTGGGCCAACAACAACATAAAACAACCTAATTACTTCTTATTGCCTGCGTATTCACAATGAGTACAAATAGCAATGCAGATTATGACTAGACGATTTCCTAGGCAGATATTGATTTGGGACGCAAAGCTAAGCTAGCGCCGGAGCTGCCGGACTAAGACAATGCATGCACTGAGAAAAAAATGCGTTTGCCCACCTATATAAATATAGAGGAGACAGTGAATAACGCTATTTCAACAAACGGTGGCGTATTCCTTCAATGCATTCTAGACACTTTGATGAGAAATGTAAAATGTTATTATATATATTTACGGTTATATTATCAGACAAATCGCATAGAAATTCACGTGCAAAGCACTGATTCATTAGGTCTGCCTAAAGTATATGAAACAATATTTACAGTGTCAAAGATGCAGTATATATACACAAGCTATGGCACAAAATATCACAAAACTAAAGTAAAGTCTTTTTGTAAAACCTGTTCTGTAGGACTTCACTTCATTTTAAACAGATGAGAATGAAATATGTTATTATAAACTAAACTCTGATCTCTGATTATGAGAAGGATGAAGTTTGCGAGAAAGCGTGAGTCTGTGAATGAATCTTAAAATGTGTCATGAAATGATCTGGATCATTTCAAAATCTGATTTCTATCTTGCATATAAAAGGCACAGACCTGCGAACCATTTAACATCTCATTTGAAGTGAGTCATTGTGATTGAAGATATTGTGTTCTAAAACCATATAACTGTATGATGCCTGTGGTTATCACTTGCCCATTACATGGACATCTGCACAGCAGACCGAGGGACAGACAATAGTTTAGGTAAGCTGGCACCACATAGAGCGTTAAATACTAAGCTCTGCAATAATGTAGCTGCCAGCTTTCACGTTGAACCCTGAAGTAAAGGCTGGCAGACCGGAACTTTTCTGTGTGGAGTGTGAATGTTTGGTGCGTTTCCTCCCACTGTCCACAGACGTGCAGGTTAATGGATGACTTTAAATTGGTTAAAGGAATACGCCACCGTTTGTTGAAATAGGGCTTATCACGGTCTATCCTGGCTGTAGATAGGTGGGCCAACGCATTTTTTGTCGCAGTGCAAGTAATTAGGTTGTTTTTTTGTCTTTTGTCGGCTAACTTTTTCTCACAACATGCTAACCGGCAACATAGGATTCCATTCACTACGCTAAGCTAACTAGCGGTGGCGCTGCCGGTGTTGCACCGGACTAAAACAATGCATGCACAAAAAAATGCGTTGGCCCACCTATCTACACCTAGGGGAGACGTTGATAAGCCCTATTTCAACAAACGGTGGCGTATCCCTTTAAATAGGTGTGAATGTGAATATGAGTTAGTCCTGTGATAGACAGGACAAGAACACTAACTTAGCGTTGGTATTCTTCTTCTGTAACATCCTGGTGATTTTATGAAAAAACAGGGTCACAATTCTTCTTGCTTTTTAAATACTGGAGGTGAAGGAGCAGCTATAGGTGCCCAGCCATGCCTGAAGAACTTTAGTTTCTGTACTACGAAATGGTTTAATTGCTGCGCGGTTCATGTTCACTTGCACCATTTATTCCAGTCCACTGAGCGCTTGGTTCTACGGTGGCAGGATTTTGACACTGGGGTTGGGTCCTGTCGGGTCCTGTACTAACACTGATTTCTGTAGTCTTTCGAAAAGTAATTGCTGTTGCAAATGAAGCATGTGAGTGTGAGATTATAGGAGACAAAAAGAGGACTCCCAGTGATATGAACGAGAGTTGACTCTGCACCAGGCTCGTCCTGACAGTAAGGGGCCGGTGCGAGGATCTCTATGAATAGATCTGTGCGCTATTTTAAAACCAGGACCCATATTACAAACACAGGCAACGCAGTCCACGCGGATGATGTAACAGATGATCATATTTATTTTACGTTTTTTTTCCTTTAGGCTGGATGATTTCCATCATGTGGAACTGTCAACACTAATGCAAGTTGTTGATAAAAGGTGAGGTTTCAATATCCTGCAGGTGATAAAACCCAGTGTTAAATGCACTGTTGGCTGGATATATATATATATATATATATATATATATATATATATATATATATATATATATATATATATATATATATATATATATATATAGCTTCCACCTCTCCTCAGATTATCAACGGCGATGTGCCTTTTATCTGAAAATCGGATGTCTTTTTTTTTTCTTTTTGTGCAGAGAGATCCATGTCGCACAGAGGGCCAAGAGAAGGAGGATAAAAAGAAGCCCGAAATTCAACCAGCCGTTCAGACGACTGCAGCAAGTAGAACAGACACGTGAGCAGAGAGAGCAGCGCCGATGGAGAGCCGTGTCCACCACAGAGCCCTGGGCTCTTTGTGCTGCTGTGGTTAAAGCCTCCAGCCGGCTCAGCTAACACGAGGGGGGGGGGTGGTCAAGGCAACCTGAGGAGGAAACAAGAGACAGAGAGAAAAAGATCTGTGTCTATTCTGTCCGAATATTTGCACAAATTACATTTTGATGCCTTGGCAACCTTGCTACTGATACGATGCCGATAAAGTTGCTTCGAATTAAAATTGTGTGTGTGTGTGTGTGTGTGTGTGTGTGTGTCAGGAGACTGACAGTGAGGAGGCTAACAGCATATTACCAACACTAAGAGTAGGTAGGAAGAGAACCTTACTGCCTATTTTACGGTAATTAAACCCCATCAGTCAGGCAGTTTTTAGCCTGCTGTCTGTTCCGCCTCTCCCGTCTCTCTCTGTGTCTGCCTCATTCTTTATCTCTGTGTCTTATCTCTGTCTCTACCTTCCTGATTTCTTCTCTCCCTGAATCCATTCTCTCTCTCTCTCTCTCTCTCTCTCTCTCTCTCTCTCTCTCTCTCTCTCTCTCTCTGTAAACCGCTCCCTGATCCTGCTCTCTCTGGATTTTACTGCTGATGATTACACTTTTGATTTCCTGCTTTACGATGATGGCAGGGATGTTTTTTCTTCAGGGTGATGCTACTATCAACATCTGTCACATTTATGGTCGTGACTGCAGCTCATCCACGACTCCACACTGTTTATTTCTAAAATTGATGGAAGAAAGAAAAGATGTTTGGCTTTCGTTTGCTGCTACATTGGTTTATTGATTTAGGTTAAAAAAAAAAAAAGTAGATGAGACATTGAAACGTGTGCGTGTGTGTGTGTGTGTGTGTGTGGGGTGGGGGGAGGTGGGGGGGGGGCTTGTTTAACTATATTCGTGGGGTCCAAAAACCAGGAGTCCAGTATACTTGTGGGGTCCCGACAACTTTGCGGGGCCAAAATGCTGGACCCTACAAGTTTAAAGGGCTGTTTGAGGGTTAAGACTTGATTTTAGGATTAGAGTTAGAATTAGGTTATGGTTAGGGTGAGGGTAAGGGTTAAGGTTAGACATATAGTTGTGATGGTTAAGGTTAGGGTAAGGGTTAAGGTTAGGCATTTAGTTGTGATGGTTAAGGTTAGGGTAAGGGGCTAGGGAATGCATTATGGCAATGACGGGTCCCCACTAAGATAGTGCCACAAACCTGTGTGTGTGTGTGTGTGTGTGTGTGTGTGTGTGTGCGCGCGCGTGTGTCAGACCTGCGCTGATCCAACGCTCCTGTCTCTCTCTCTTCATCCTGAAGCATCGCAGATCCAAACAGATGAAACACAACGCCGGGGGGAAATACCTTCGTGAAATGTTCATGTGCTTTTCCTTTCATATGGTATATTATATTACAGAACGAGAGAGATTCAATCTGTGCAATGACTCTGCAGATGAACTCAACACGAGTCATTTCCTGTAAGAGGTGACTGTAACTGTCGGACTTTTGACCCCTCATACGCACCACGGTGTTAACGTTAAAAGTCCGTTTTATCTGACAGATGGGTTCATCATGCACGGTTTTGTTTATCTTTTTGTAATTCGGCACAGACAAGCGCTCCAGTAAGAATAATGATAAGCTGAAGGGTGGAACTGGAGCTGACAGTTTAGATCATGAAAACTACAGATGCACTCAAAGCCACTGGGCTCCACACTGGGCTCATTTGCAGCGCTGTGTGGTGCCAGACTTGATTGATTGTTTCCATGGTGTTTCTCGATGCACCTTCGGGCATGAAACAGCACAATGCAAAACATCTCCAGTCTCTGAATGACATTGATTGCGGCAACTGTTTAATGTTGCACTTAAAGAGGCAATAAGATGTCACGAAGGCATATGGTTCCCAATTTACAATGACTTTTCAATTCAGCACTGCATCTGGACAGCAAAAAAAAAAAACATTTATGATTTTAATATGTAACTATTTGAGTGAATTGATTATCCACGCGTTATGCACACATATTTGCATTACTGCAATAGAAGAGGGGGTTGAATGTGCATAGGTAATATTTGTGGTACTCACCATTATTGTTGTAGAATGTGCAATATCTGGTAGGTCACAGGTGCAATATTTGTAACATTTAAGTTATTCATCACAGCATGATTTAATGGGCAATGTGCAATCTGGGTAGTAAGTGCAATATGAGGGGGAGGATGTGCAGTCTCTTTCTTCTGTGAGCGTGGGGGAAGGTGGGGGGGGGAGTCTTGTGTAAGGTTTATCGAATGTTTATTGAACGCATTTGGATGAGATAATGTATGCTTATGTTTTATGCATGTTTACTGTAAGTTTATCGTGTGTTTATGTGCGATGTCTTGCCATTTTTTGCTCTCTCGACTGCCCAAGGCAAATTTCTCCTATAGGAGACAATAAAGGCTTATCTTATCTGTAAAGGGCTGTCTGACAGCAAGGGAAAAGACTGAAAATACTCGGAAGGTAGAGTCCACCTAAACTGATTTAGATTGTTGTAGGTGTCTAAAATAAAATACGTTTAGCTGCCTCCGCTGTCCACGGCAGGACATATCGCTCTCTTTAAAAGGAAGCTACAAAATACCAGGAACCTGAAGCTGAAGCAGCTAAATGGAATTCAGCCGTCCTTCATTTGATCAATTACAGTGCTTACCGTGCTGTGACAAGTTGTCTTCTGTGAAGAAGGCCTATTGTAAATTTGTGCATTTTGATGAGAAGTATAGTCGGAAGAACGCTGCAGCAATAAGCAGCATTATGTCTTGTATTTTAAGGAGTATTTGGTGTCATCTCTGCCTGAGCAGACACTCCTCTGTGGAGAGGCAGATGTTGACATGAAACACAACTGGACTACAGCTCCCATGGTAACCAGCTCGCGGCATGTATCTCAGCCCATCTGGATTGGATGGTCGTTGTCCTGCAGCGATGGCACAGTGACCTAACTCACGGAGGATGCTGTTTCAGTGGTTGGTGGTGATGATGGTAATGATGAATCACCGCGTGACTGCTGATAACATATGCACTCACAGAGACTGGTGTGCTTCCACAGAGAGAGAGAGAGAGAGAGAGAGAGAGAGAGAGATGAAAAGATGCAGGCTGACTCAGCGGTAGGTAAGGAGGGTAAAGGAGATGACAAGTGGACAGCTGGTGTCTGCTGGCTGTCATATTAACGACGATGGAGACTCAGAGACACTGGAAAGTTCCACCTGCAGGCTTCATGGAGGGGTGTTTGCCGAACACAAGCGCACACAAACCATTTGGGTTTTCCTTTAATGACGCCTACAGTGCGACACCGACGGAAAAAATAGAAACACAGGTAATAATGATGGGAAGTAAGGAGTCCTCGTTAGTGTTCAGCCCAGGGTCCAGCTGACACTGGCCTGGTCACACTACCACAGCGCTTCCACTGTAGTTCATCATCATTTATTAAGCTTCAGTGTTATGAACAATCATAAAACGTATTTAAAGGCCATGTAACCTGAATGTAATGAACACATTTTATGTTGACCAGAAGGGCAGTCATCCTGCTGAGAGAGCACACAGAAAGCCTGCTGCAGTAATGTGATGATATTGTGGCTGCTTTTCACCGCTACATATCTACTCTCTAATCACATGTGTCTATGCATATTGATTATGTATTGCTATATATTGATATGGACTGGCCCCTTTGTGTGTCCTAATGCGTGCCCCTTTGGCACACAGGCTGTAGAAACACTAAGTACTTTGCTGTATTTCCAGTATTCACTCTTTAAGCCGCAGCTACTTTGTAATGCTGGAACACACAGATCAGTGTAACACACAGATCCAGGGTCAGACCTTTAAGGACCCCACTGGTGGTCCTCTTCAGAGATTTGAGCGGTAGGCAGCAGGCAGCCCTCACAGCTCACGTACCTTAATAATGTGGTGGGGGCCATAGACTGTAAATAGTAATGGACAAACCATCCGGTACGGCGAAGTACTGCAAATGCGGAAGTGCCTTAAACCTGGTTTCTATCTGAATTCCAACAGGGGGCGACACATGCGGTTGCAAAAGGAGGTCGGTTTCTGTAGAAGTCTTTGAGAAAGTCACCCACTTCTCACTTGATATATTTCCCCAGTAAACATTTTCATAATGACTTTATGGTCTCAATCGTTAGTTTTAAATCTTCTGCAACACAGAATGATGTTCATTTTTTTGAATTATGGTCTCGTTGATTTTAAAATCGACAATAAAGCAGGGGGTGTTTTAGGGCAAGGCTATGATGTGATTGCCATTGAAAGTGTGTAACGTAAGGTAGAGTGTAAGTAGATCTCCACAGACCAATGGGTGATGTCAAGAATGGTTGGCCCCTAGTGGGGGCACAGGAGTTAGAGAGAGAGAGAGAGTGAAATAATTAAATAACTAAGAAAAAAGAATAAAGATATAAAAAGGTGAGTGTGTGAAGGGGTGGCTACATAAAAAAGAATACAAATATGAAATATACTGTATACTGTCCCAAATAGCAACATTAATAATAACAACAATACCACAAAATCAGACATTAAAACAACAGCAATCCAAAGGTGGCAGTTAGGCTACCTGTTCTACAGTGCGTGTGTCGGCCCACTGCCTGCGGTCTGATACCAGACGATCAGAAAGCACAGAGACGAAGACGTCTCCATCAGCTGTTACACTTCATCTCTAACGGGTATTGGGCTTTCTAACCCTCCCTGCTGTAGCTGTTCCTGTATGACTCAGCCGCTCTGCGGAGCCTTCTGCTGCTTCATACTGGAGCCTCGATGAATCGCAGAGACAAGGTTTTATTCCTGCCCGGTTTCTCCTCTCAGCCTAATTACCGTACGCCCAGATGAATGTAGGAGCAGATTAGCTGTAATGTGAGTATTAACACACTTTACAGGCTCTTGTAAAGTTGTACTGACCAGGTGTGGTCAGGACACCTCTCTGTGCACTGTGTGCAGTATTCCTGTGTTGGAATAATATGACATGGCCCCAGGTCTACTGTGTGGTCATTTGGTGAAAAAAAACTAATCAATTTAGGAATATGCAGCATGTACAGTAAGCACAATATCAACTGAAAGAATGATGTCTTTAATAAGATTAGACAAAGGGCCTGCTTTCATGAAAAAGTAAAAGTTGTACAGTATTATACAAAAAAAAAATGTCTTCATTGTCCCAAAGCACCATCTCGAAATGTCGTCATGGTGACATCTGCACATGTGTCTGTGTACGAACACAACACAGGAGATTGGGTGAAACTACAGAATCTACACACTGTAACTCTTTCAGCCTTCAGGCTTCATAAGAACACAGTGTGTTTTAAGGAATGGTCACATTAGCATAACTGCTGTTTCAAATAGCATAAAAAGAACAGAAAAAAACATAATAGTAAAATATTAGGTAGCTCAATACATGATTTCTTTCTCATTCTTGAAATCTGACCGGTAGAAAATAAAATAACAGGATGAAACCACAAATGCAGCAGGCTCTCTGTTTCTAAAAGGCAGACATTTTGTTTCTGCTACAGTAAAGCTGTTGACCGTCTTCAATGCAAGAAATGTCTCATTTCAATAAAAGAAAGCCTTTTAGACTGCTCACCAGTAAACACAATAAAGCCCAAGTAACCAATTCAGCAGCGCTTAAAAGCCACATTGGGTGAACACGAGAAAGGCACACTAACAGCCCATCATCACGGTCATCATTACAGCGTTAGATTTCTGCATCTTGCTGCTCTTTTCTCTGTCCCATTAGCATTGTTGGGTATGTTAATAAAGCAGCCATCTTATGTAAGTATAACACAGCCTCCTAATGGCCTCATCAATGTAAATCCCCAGGATAATATGTCTGAAATGTTGGTACGTGCACAAGCTAACGCTGCACATTAACAACAAAATGACTTGCGCACGTAGCCTGCTTTAGACTTCTGGTTTGCTTACATGGCCATGCATACTTGGTTCCACTTTAGAAAGACGCAAACTAAATAAACTCTGAGCAATTTTAATGTCCGTGAGCCAATATCTATCCTAATCTCGCATAGCCAGACCTTCCTCCACAGAGCTGCAGAGGAAGGTCTGGCTAGTCCACACAGCATTCTGGGACGGTAGAAAAACGTGCTCTCGTTTATTGGCGTTTCTTTAAACCAATCACAATCGTCTTGGGCGGCGCTAAGCGCCGGATGGAGCTATGGTGCTTCTGCAAAATAGCCTCGGGAAGGAACTTGTTTTGGTGGATCGTGTGTACGTTCAATAATAGTATTAGTCGTACAAAAGAAAACTCCGATTGGACAGATAGTCTAGCTAGCTGTCTGGATTTACCCTGCAGAGATCTGAGGAGCAGTTAACCATAGTCCTCAGAAATCCACCGGAGGTTAGAACGCCAACACAAAGACAGACGAAGGTGACGGACATCCGGCCCGAAAAGAATGACATCTGGCGGATTTAGACCAGACACACACTAACGCACACACTGAAACATGTAGGACGGGATATGAGTGATGGATTGGGGGACCGAGACTAGAGGCAGGCAACACACTCCTAACAGACGCACTCTATACAGACACACACGCATCTAGCCTACATATTTTGAAATTGTCCACCTGTCCTCTGTGCCTGAGCTGCGGTGCAACAGAACAACACAGCTCTGTGATGTCAATGAATTAAAGGCTTTAGGAAACGCTTCACATCCGTGAACGGCGTCCAACGGTGTTGTCTCCGTCAAGGAGAGCTACTTAGCTTAGCACGCTGCTCTTGAAGCTAAAATAGGTTAAAGATACAATTTGTTACACAAGCGTAGCAGTAAGAATTGGTTTCTGAGCTCCACGTTACTCTACATGGCGGCATGTAAAGGGGGCTGCATGGAATATGGCTGCAACAAGCTCGGCCTTAACTGCAGGGCTTCTTTGTGCAGCTGTCAATCACGCAGCCTGTCGATATGAGCCGCGGCATCCATTAGCCACGCTGTATATGGGGCTAGGAGCGCACTGCAGGAATGGGCTCCATGCATGTGCACTGTGTGTGTGTGTGTGTGTGTGTGTGTGTGTGTGTGTGTGTGTGTGTGTGTGTGGACTAAAGCTCTGACATACATCCAGTCCTTGCTCCTGGTTTCCTGGTTTAATCTGAAAAGAAATTGCCGATTGCTAACATATTAGCTTAAATAGCTGATGTTGACTCACTGAAGATTACTTAACAATTTTGATAATTAATCATTTAAAGCATGCATTAAGCTCTCTGTATCTGCCTTTTTAGTCGCCCGCTTTTTCAGCTTTAGTCTCTTCAGGTTGCACGGCGAAAATGTTACATACCCTGCCTACTTCCTCTGCTGTAGCGTTCCTCTTAACTTTTTACTACTGTTGAATTTATTTTATTATTTATTTTACATTTATTTTATTATTTTTTTTATTTATTTTATTTATATTACTATTTATTATATTGTTTTTATTCTTTTTATCCTTCTTATATTTCGAGCTTGTGTAACATGCACCAACAACACCATGACAAATTCCTTGTATGTGTAAAAAACGTACTCGGCAATAAAGCCCTTTCTGATTCTGATTCTGATTTAACTACAAAAGAGACTTTGGTTACTCTGAGTACAGATATTATGTCCTTGCTATGAGTTGACCTTTTATCGTCAGACAAGATACGTTTTTTATGTATGTGAGGGCCGAATGCTGTTAAACATACAGTCCATTGTCGCGTATAAATGTAATCAAATCTCACCCCAAAGGCAGAGCTAAGCTGCTTCAACACTAGCTGTGAATTTGCGTCAATCCATATGTGGCACACAGCTGTGAGGAATGATGTGTATTAGAGGAGTTGAAAAGGAAACCTTCCCTCATCTGCTCCGATCTTCATTAGGCCTTCTTCTTCTTTGTAGGAGGTGAATGGATGCACAGCCGCGGACACTCTTTCATCCTCCACAAAGAGAGCGTCTTTGCATCAAAGGCTATTTGCTCCTGTGTTCCCAGCACCGCCATGCTTTTCTAACTGTAATGGATGATTTTACTGCTTAATGCCACCAAGAATGTTTTGTGGGCTTAAGTTCGTTTTACAGTTGTGCGGAGGCTCACAATAAATTTTGGCCCGCCAAACCAAAAACATGGGAAACTGTTTTTCAACTTACAATTACGCGACACTCAAAGCAAAATTTGGCAAATTTTCTGACTTTGAGACTCCCACAGAAATTCCCACAGAAGCAGCATATTCAGGCTGTGAAAGAGGTTGTTGTGAGTCAGCTGGGTGGTAGCCTATTTAGAAAATGTAATCATTGTTTTGATTGATTTGCTAAATTCTAGGATGGCTTTGGAACTTTTTTGCTCACTTTTTCAGGGCTTTATGTGGACCAAACTATAAGTGAGAAGACTATATGATACATGCAATAATTGAGTCAAAGATATTTTACTTTTTCGATTAAATAAAAGCATGTCAATAAACTATACATGTCTGGCCCTTGGTGCAATTCTCTTTTTCCAGTGTGGCCCTTAGGGAAATTGAGTTTGACACCCCTGTATTACAGTAACGTGAGCAGTTATGTGGACTATGACCCTGTGCTCCCTGGCTGATGTCCAACTCCTGCTTCTAGAAACCTTTAGTGCATCCGGTGGCGGTGGAGCGCCCACAACAGCCGACACGTTGTTTTGAGGTACCATATTCTCATCGGTTTACAGTTTTTCTTGATTGCCTTGACCTGCTTAAACAAACTGGGATCCACTGTCATCACTGTCTCAGCAGAGCAGAAGACACCTCTTGCAAATGTGTTTACCCTTTCTCATTGGATTGACACAACCTTTTTTTACTTCGAGAATAATGGAGCTCGAAGCTGAGGGGGCACATCATGTCTTCATTTATGTTGATGAAGCCGGCTTCAATCTCTGTAAAGTGAGGCGACGTGGAAGGAACCTCATTGGGTACAGGGCCAGTGTCCCAGTTCCAGGTCAGAGGGGTGCCAACATAACCATGTGTGCTGCCATCTCCAATGATGGTGTCCTATGCCATATCCCCACTATTGGGCCATACAACACCGAGCGCCTCAAAACATTCCAGGATGCACTTCATGACAGGCTGATCCCACCTGAGGAGAGAGAGCTGTTGAGGCCTGGCATGCCATTCATTATCTGGGACAATGCGGCATTCCACCACTCTCGCCTTGTCACCGAGTGGTTTGCAGTACACCCTCGGATGATGATGCAGTTCCTTCCAGCATATAGCCCATTTTTGAATCCCATAGAGGAGTTCTTCAGTGCTTGGAGGTGGAAGGTTTATGATCAGCGTCCCTATGAGCAAATGCCCTTGCTGAATGCAATGAATGCTGCTGCCCAAGAAATAGGTGCAGAGAAATGTCAAGGTTGGATAAGGCATGCAAGAAGATTTTTCCCTCGGTTCATTGCAAGAGAGGATATCGAATGTGATGTGGATGAGGCCATGTTGCCCCATTGTCAAGACAGAAGAGACTGCATATCAATAGTGGCTATTTCTTATACTCTACAGTTAGTTTACTTTACTGTAATAGATTTTATTTTCTTTATTTCTTGTATGTATTTTGTGTAATATTTACAGTATTTCAGTTTTCAGCCACAGTTTGAAAATAACAATCAATGGAATCAATAAAATTTGCATTAAAGCATTTCTGATTCTGGATCCAAATCTTTGCAAGAAGGTAAATTTGACAACAAATGGCTGTGGCATGAAAGCTACATACAGTAATAGGCTACAATGACAAGCAATGGTGCACTGATTTGCACTGAGTGCTGTATTTAGTTTTTTGTTGTCCACTGTGTAATGGTTGATTGGAAGAGCTCATACACTTGTTTGCAAGTTGTGTTGTTTGATGGCAAAATTTGCTTTTGTTGCATATTTTAAATGTTTTGGCACGGTTAGAGCCTTTTGCAAAGAAAATGCGTCATTTTGACCATCATCCGGCCTGTGTGTTAACTGTTTTGAAAAATGTGGAGTTTGAGTTGACTGCTGCATCAAAGCAATCAAGAAAAATTGTAACATAAATGAATTCAATTCGTCAGAATTTTCTGAGATTTTCTGAGCTCTGTGAGCGGTGATGGCGCTGTGGATATGACACAGGCCTTTGGTGTGGGAGACCTGGGTTCAATTCCCTCTGCGATACATCAACCAACGTGTCTCTGAGCAGGACACTTAACCCCTAGTTGCTCCAGAGGTGTGCGGCCTCTGACATATATACCAACTGTAAGTCACTTTGGATAAAAGCGTCAGCTAAATGACATGTAATGTCATTTATGGAGACAAGAATGAATAATTTAAAGACTATAAAACTAAATCAGTTCCTTTAGGACAACAGATTTGTAGTTTGCAAATCAAACCAAGGTCTTGGTTGAATATTTGAGTGTGGTTGCGTAAGCATAAATAGTTGCCTTGCCAACTGAGCATTACAGAAAGCATCTATTAGGCAGTCCAGGCGCTGTAGATACATAATGCTGTGTTTGTGTGTGTGTGTGTGTGTGTGTGTGTGTGTGTGTGTGTGTGTGTGTGTGGCGACGGGGTTGGGCTGCCTGTTGCAGAACAGCATCTCCCTCAGCTGATGGGGGAAGTGAGGATGGAGAGACGCTCATTCACCCTCAGACCTAGCCTCCGTCTTTCCCTGTCTCTCACTGGCTTCCTCTCTGCTCGTCCGTCTCTCTCTCTCTCCCTCTCTCTCTCTCTCCCTCTCTCTCTCTCTCTCTCGCACACACAGTCAGCGCCGCCAGCTGTGCGGCTGCTTTTAACCAAAAGTGTACAGCATCTCAAATCCATGAGCGGGC